>NW_007729610.1:47844-102926 GCF_000696425.1 Galeopterus variegatus | reverse complement strand
AAAAAAAAAAAAAAAAAAAAAAAAGATTCATGTTTTGTTAAACACAATATAGAAAATTTTTTACATTCTAAAATTGCTTTCTTTTTTGTCAGTTTATTTTTTATTTATTTATTTATTTTTTAAAAAGATGACTGGTAAGGGGATCTCAACCCTTGGCTTGGTGTTGTCAGCACCACGCTCAGCCAGTGAGCTAACCGGCCATCCCTATATGGGATCCGAACCCGTGGCCTTGGTGTTATCAGCACCACACTCTACCGAGTGAGCCACGGGCCGGCCTTGTCAGTTTATTTTTTAAATGTAGTATAATCATGGTACACGTGAAGTTTTGTGTCCTACTTTTAACACTTTTTTTTTTCAAGCAGCAAATAGTATTCATAACCACTTTTTAGTGGCTCTATCTTATTATTCTTTTATTGTTCCTTATTAAAATTTATGCTTTTATAAATAACATTGCAGTTGATGTATTTGTAGTTAAGGTTTTCGGCATGGATTGGATGTTTATTACTTCTGAATAGATTCCCAGAACTGGAATTCTTAAGTCAAAGGATGTGAACATTTTCATTGCCACTTTCTCATTGCCAGTATCGTCACTGATGTATTAAGGTACTAGTCACACCTCAAAACTACCAGAATTAGGTATTATCATTTAAAGAAATTTTTGCTGATTTTTAAAGGCAATAGTTTGCCATTTTAAAAAATCTACAGCAGGTTGAACATTTTTCATTGTTTTCTAGTAGCATTTCTTCCTAGTATATTATGTCCTTTGTTAATTGTTTATGTCCTTTGTTAACCTCAAGGGAATAGGGAAATCTTGGCATTTCTCACCATTTACTAGTTTTTTCTACAGTTCACCCAAGTCTAAGGTGACCAAGCCCCATGTACAGAATTTCTGGGGAGGACCCTTTAAAGTTCTATTTTATGAAACATTAAAGTGGGGGGTGCATTGAGGAAGTGAGGGCAAGAGAATGCAGGGACCAAGACTAAGACAAAACAGCCCAAAGGCAGGTCTTGGAGCAGCTTTTCTAGGCCCTCAGCTGGTCCCAACCAACCCCGAGGACCTGTCTCTGAGCCTGGAGGAGGAACTGTGAGGAAAAATGGGTCCCCCGGGGGCCGGCCTGTGGCTCACTCGGGAGAGTGTGGTGTTGATAACACCAAGGCCCCGGGTTCGGATCCCATATAGGGATGGCCGGTTCGCTCACTGGCTGAGCGTGGTGCTGACAACACCAAGTCAAGGGTTAAGATCCCCTTACCAGTCATCTTTTAAAAAAAAAAAAAAAAAAAAAAAAGAAAAATGGGTCCCCTATTCTCTTTCTCTGGAGGCTCTCATCTCCAGCTGCCGAGGCTGATTCGCTCTCCCATGTGCTCCCATTTAGTCACTCATGGCCTCAGCTCAGCAGGCCTGCCACCAGGAACTTGGCTCCCTTCTCTGGCAGGGGCTCCTTCCTGTCAGCAACAGCTAATTGCTTTTTCCTCCCACCCAGCTCTGGCCCTCTTTGAACCTCACGGAAATTTCTGTTTTCTCTCCTAATTCTCAGGTCATTTGCATCACAGAGGTGTGTGGTGTGGCTGTAAAAAACTTGGCCTCTGGATTGTTTGGGTTTGAATCGCCCCTGCCATTTGTTAGCTTTCCCTCAGTTTCCCTACTTGTTAAAAATATGTCATTTGTTGTGAGGGGCAAGTAAGACAGCATGGGAGGTACCTAGCATGGTGCCTATAGTTGGTGGTTATCCTCAGGGAAAAGGAGAAAACCCTAGTTAAGACGGGGCTGGAACTGTGTGATTCTCAGTCTTAGCTGCATAAAACACCAGTGCCTGGGTCCCATCCTCAAAGAATCTCAAGCAGTTGGTCTGAGGTGTGGCCTGGGCATAGGGATTTTTTTTTTTTTTTTTCCTTTTTTGTCTTTTTTACTGACCGGCAACGGGATCGCAACCCTCGGTGTTGCTCCCGCACCGCGCTCAACCAGTGAGTGGGAACCGATCTCCACATGGGATCCGAACCCTCGGCGGGAGCGCCACCGCACTCCCAGGTGGCGCACTCTCCAGTGCACCACCGGGCCGGCCTTTATTATTGTTATTTTTGTTGTCATGTTTGTGATTGGTGTTACATTGGAACTTGTCCATACCAGTTAGCTTGACTGTGTCACGAAACCACAGATAAAATTTCTTACCCAAAGACAATAATATTAATAGCTAATTCATGTTAATTAAAATTTAGCGCTCCCAAGCAGCGCACTCTCCAGTGCGTCACCGGGCTGGCCCTTTTTTTTTTTTTAAGATGACAAGAAAGGTGATCTTAACCCTTGACTTGGTGTTGTCAGCACCACGCTCTCCCAGTGAGCTAACTAGCCATCCCTATATAGGGATCCGAACCCATGGCCTTGGTGTTATCAGCACCACATTCTCCCAAGTGAGCCACAGGCCCCCCCAAGGGATTTTTAAAAGCTTCCTAGCCCAGGTAATTCTGATGGATGGGCAAGGTTCAAAACCACACGGTAGAGAGGAGTAACAAGGCTGCAAATATGTCTGTGCACTTTATCCCACCCCCTAAATTCCATGCCTTTGCTTAGCCCTTGGCCTTGAACAGCTCGCAGGCGCATGGGTCTCCAGTATTGGATGGGCTCTCATCTCACTCTCTGAAATGCATTTTCTTCTCCAAGCCTGAAGGCCTGTCTGAACTTTGGTAACTGACCTACTCTGAAGGAAGCAGAACTCACTTTGTCATCTTTAGGTAATAGCTGACTCAGTGTTTAATTCCATTTTGTTCTCACAACCACTTTTTCTTTTGTATCATATTGTTGCGTGTCCTTTTTCTCCCTGCATTTCTGTAGACAAAAAACCAGACTCACTGGCTGTTCTCCAAAAGTCAAAACATTTGGGGCTCCTTAGAAGAGCCCAGGTGTAATCTAATCTTTGGAAAAAGCAAGGTTTCTCCCCCAAGCCAGTCAGCGATTCCCCAGGGCTACAGATGAAGAAGGAAGGGGCGAGGTTGTCCGTGCAGGTGAATTTGGCAGGATGCTTTAGGCTGCAAGAAATAGAAATCCCAATTCAAAATGGCCCAAGCAGTCTCCACCACCTACTATGATGATGATGATGATTACTATTATTATTATCATTTTATCTAGTGTAAGTCCAGAGGCCACATGTCCCATGGTCACACAATTTATCAACTTACTAGCTACATGACCTTGGGCAAGTAACTAAACCTCAGTTTCCTCATTTGTGAAAAGGATTTTTGCGTATGAAATTAGTTAATAGAAGTAAAGGTCTTATATGAAGTAAGTGTTTTATAAATGTTAGCTACTGTATTGGTCAGTCATTGTTGCAAAACAAACAAATGTAAAAATATCTACGGTATAAGGCAATAAATCTTTCTCGTGTCTATATTCTAGCTCCATCTGTGTGTTCAGCTGGGTTCAGCTTCTGGGCTGATGGGCTGACGCTGCCCCACACGGGTTCCTGCTGATCTCAGGGCAGCACTGCAGCAGCACCAGGAGTGCTGTGCCCATGGCTGTGGCAGAGGCACGAGCGAGCGAGAAACCACCAGGCCTTGGTCAGGAACTGGCACATTCTCATTCTGCCCCCTTTCCTTTGGCCAAAGTGTCACATGACCCAGCCCAATATCATCAGGAGGGAAATAACCCACCTACAGTGGTGTAGTGGATTGAATTATGTCCACCCCAAACTCATTGAAACTTGAATTGTGTCCCCCAAGGTTTATGTATTACAATCTTAGTCCCCACTATGACTGTTAAGAGGGTGGAAAACCCTATTATGGTAATTGAAAGGTGGAGCCTTGAAGAGGTGATTGGCTTATAGGACCATGCCATAGTGAATGGATTAAAAATGGTGGCCAGGGGCGTGGTTCTGAGGGCTTTAAAAGAAGAGAGAGTGTGTCTCTCTCTCCAGTTCCATGTATTCTGTTATAAGCAACAAAAATGAACTAATACAAGTGGGTTGTAGTTTAAGGTCAGGTGGCAAAGTACATGAACAATTATAACAGTGTATAGAGGAAAAGTGAATTGGTAGATTAGATAAAAGTGTTTTAGCCAGGGAGAATGTGGTGCTGATGACACCAAAGCCACGGGTTCGGATCCCTATATAGGGATGGCCTGTTGGCTCATTTGGGAGAGCGTGGTGCTGACAACACCATGTCAAGGGTTAAGATCCCCTTACAAGTCATCTTAAAAAAAAAATTATTAAATTCAGAATATTTTCTAATTTTTCTTGTGACTGTCTCTTTGACTCATGGTTATTTAGAAGTGAGTTATTTAATTTCCATATCTTTGGTAAATGTCCATATATCTTTCTGTTATTGATTTCTAGTTTAATTCTCTTGTGTTCAGAGAACGTACTTGGTATCAATGTTAAATTTACTGAAGTTGATGACTGTGCTGTGGTTATGTAGCAGAGTATTTCTATGTTTAGGAAATACACACTGAAGCACTTAGGGATAAATTGCCATGAGGTATGTAACTTAACCCTCAAATGAGTTAGAAAAAAGACTGTGTGTGTGTGTGTGTGTATGTGTGTAGAGATTGTAAGTGAGTGAGAGAAAAGGAGAGGGAGGGAGAGAGGGAAGAAAACAGAGAGAAAGGGGAAGGGAGGGAGAGAACACACGAATCACAAAGCTAGAGGCATAAAATATTACTACCAGGTGACTCTGAGTAAAGGGTATATAGGTGTTCTTTGTACTATTTTTATTTTTGCGAATTTTTTGTAAGTTTGCCATTATTTCCAAATAAAAAAACAAACAGGAAGGAAAAGCTAATCATCTCCTCTCCCTCTAGTCCTCCAGATGTGTATCCTTCTGTACGTTCTCCACACCCACATAAACCTATGCTGATATTTACACACTTAGATGGGATTTTGTTGTTTTATAAAAATTGGAACATTTTCTGCACATGAATAACTGTGCAGCTTGATCTTTTTTCTCTTAACAATACATCATAGACATCCCTTCTGGGCAAAAAACATAGATTACATTTACTTTTAAACAGGGCTGCATAATATTCTATATTATATAGTGTATAGATTATTTCATAATATTCTATATAATTTCTTCAACCCTCCCCTTATTGGTGGATCTTCTGGAAGTTTCCAGGTTTTTGCCTACAGACAAAGCAGCAAAATATATCCTTGTACATTGGTGCAGAATCCATGAATCCCTCCTGAAACTGAAATTTCAAAGTAAGTAGCACAAATTCCTCAAGATCCGTTAAGTGCAAAGCTCTTCCACAGTGGACATGAGGCAGGTATCCAGAGGCCACCTACCACGTGTCCAGTTGCATGCAAGCCCAGCATTTTCTGGAGGGGGGGACAGAACATCCTCTAGGAAGCTGGGCACACCAAACTTTCTCCTTGGACACGAAAAGACTATCAAAACCTGTCTGCTGTCTTGTGCAGGTCCCCCATATTTGGCAGGTGAGTCCAACATTACCATATGTCCACCAAACTTTACACATCCCTTCTCAGCTCGTTCATGGGTGCCTGCTAATTATATAGCTTTAAAAAGGTTTTGCTAGGAATTTAAGGCAGAGCCCAGGCTTCTGTAGGTGGGGACACATATGGTCCACAAGCAGCTGGTTGGATGTTCAGGTGGCAACAATTTCTAGCACAGTGAATTTGGCCGAGATCATAGTTTTGATCTCCACAGACACAATGCCTTGCATCAAGAATAATAGTTATTCATGGAATGTTGCCTTATGTCACCAAATTAAGCACTTTTACATAGACCATCTCATTTAATTCCCTCCACAACTCTGTGCAGTATAAAAGTTGTATAACCCTGTTGTGTCACTTATCTATTACCACAATAATTCTGCATAAAACCACTCAAAAGTTTAGTGATTTAAAACAACCACCTATTATTGTTTGTGATTCTGTGGGTAATTTAAGCTGTTCTCAATTGGGTAGTCCTGGTCTTGGTTGGGCTCCCTCATATGTCTGTGGTCAGCCTATGGGTGGGTCAGTGAAGCACCTCGGTTTCTGGAGGCTGGCTGGCTGGTGGCTGGCGTGATGGGGACTTTTCATCCATGTGGTCTCTCATCCTCCAACAGGCTAGCCTGGGCTTATTTACAGGGGTGGAGGAACTGGGGGAGGGAAATGAGGAGGCAAGTGGGGAGAAAAGAGAGAAAGACGGTGGGTGCCAAGGCTTATGGAAGTCCACCTCAAAATTGGCACGACCTCACTTTTCCCACATTCTGCTGCCACAAAGTTGGCCCAGATTCAAGGGGTAGGAAAATAGACCTGACCTCTTGATGGAAGAAGCTGAAAAGTCACATTGCAAAGTGTGTGGATACAAGGAACAGTGAAAGTGTGAGGCCACTTTTGTCATTTACCTCACTGGCTTTTGAAGAGTATGGAACCAAGTGGTTACTCGACCCAAGTTCGCAAAGCCAGCAAGCAGCAGGCTTGAACTGGGCAGTCGAACACCAGTGCCTGATTCATCCCCGCTCCCATCTTTGCGTGTCTGTGAAGGCTTCCTGACAACAACGCTCAGCGACTCGCTGTCTCTGAAAGTCCCCAGCATACACAGCCGGCCTCAAGAAGAAAGTCATCTCCAAAAGTTGTTAGCTGCTTGAAGGAGAGGTATGAGATGCAATCGGAGGTGTTGTGCTGGTGGGTTTGTGCATAGATGTTTGGTAGATGGATGAGTGGTTGAGTGGATGGGCGGGTGAGCAGCTGGATGAGTGGGTGGATGGAGGATACATGGATGGTATATTGTGGGAGAACGCGTGGTTGGGTACAAGGATGGGTGGATAGATGAGTTGTTGGCAAGTGGATAATGTGAAGGGGCTGAGGATATCTCCAGAATTCTCTGTGCTTGGGTTTTACTGAAGTTGAGGGGCAGGATATAAAGAAATCTGAGCTTTCAGGTGGCATCTCTGGGAGCCTGCAGGCTGAGGGCCTGCAGTCTGAGATCTGCATTTGGGCGAGACAGCCTTTTGGACCTCTGAGCTGGAGTCAGTGAGTGCAGAACTTTCCTTCCTTCAGGGAGGGAGTGCCCAGAGTCAATTTTAAAAGATGTCATTCAAATAAATTAAAACATAAAAAATAATAACAGGTGTCACTCAGTCCCAAAGTGTGGGCTGATCATTTTCCACATCTGGAGCCCTATGCAAGATGCCAGGATTCCCAAGAGGACTCCTGTGGAAAGGAGTTTACCAACTGGGCCTCCCCTCATCAGGTCTCAGGTAAGGTCAGGAACATGTCCTGTAGGCTCAAGTCCTGGCCGGTGGCCTGCTCTCTCTCTCTTTGCGGGTCACCTGGATGATTCTGTTGTGGACCCACGTCTGTGACTATGGTTCGTGTCAAGAACCCCAGCCCAACCCAAAGAGGTTTGTGGGAAAGGCCTTGACTCTGACCTGGAAACTGCTCCACCAACCGTCAGTGTTGCTCCCATGAGGCCATGGACCAAAGAACTCTGTGGGGATAGGACTGGGGCCCAGAAAGGGCAGCTGTGACGGCCTCCCCGATGGAGCCTCAGGGAGTTGCCACCTGAGCAGCTGTTTCCCCACCCTAGTCCACACTTACCCGCTTCCCCCCAACACCACCATCCTGTTTTATATACACTTACAGGGATCCCAACCCTTGACCTTTGTGATACCACCACCATGCTCTTTCCAAATGAGCTAACTGGCCAGCCCTAAACTTTTATATTTTATTGAATCACCTTGATGACAGAGTATACCAGATGCCTAGATAAAGATATCAGCCCTTTCCAGTACTGTAGAAGGCTCCACATGCCTCTCCTGGTCTGTACTCTCCAAGGTCACCACTTTTCTGACCTTTATCCCCATAGGTGACTTTTCCCAATTCTTGACCTTCGTATGAATGGAATCATCTTGTGTCTCATGCTTTCCCATGGTGACACTTATTCTTAATTTGCACTAGCCCCTCCCGGCAGGGCTGGAACTCCTTGAGGGTGGGACTAGGTCCTAATCATCTCGGTGCCCCCCACCTACCACCATCACCTTGAGGCTAAGGCAGAGCAGGGTGCACGGTGGATGTTCATTCAGTGAAGGGCAACCAGTCTCTCCACAGCATAGGGTGGTAGTAAGAGCACAATACTGCTGTGCGACCTTGGGCAAGTTTCTTAACCTCCCTGTCCCAAACCAAGAAGAATGATAGTACTTGACTTCTAGGGTCCTTGTGATAATTAAATGCATCAATACTATAAAGCTCCTACAAATGTCTGGAACACGGTGGTGCTATGTACATGTTTATTAAATGAAAAAACATGTATTTTCCACCATAGGAGCTGAGGCAGGCCTTAGCCCTCTTTTTAAAACTATGGCCTGCCTGCCACTTATTTTTGTAAATAAAGTTTTATCACAGCCACACCCTTGGCCTATGTGTTGTTTACGATCCCTTTCGGGCTACAACGGTAGAGTTGAGTAGCTGCAACAGAGACCATGTAGCTGGCAAAGCCTAAAATATTTACTGTCTGATCCTTTCCATGATAGGTTTGCTGACCCTCCTTGCACTGTGATTTCTAAACCTTCCATCAACAAGGCTATGCTCTAGCTTTAATATGGACTACTCTGACCCAGGTAAAAATAGTTCCTGTGTCTGTTACACGTTTAAATGCCTCGACTGTCCTCCTCTCTGCATAAAACCCCCCTTGACTCCCACAGGTTTCCTTGTCCTTCATCATGGCTCTCAAGAATCCCGTGTGCCCAGTCTTTGGTGGCCCCTTCCATGGGGGGTGGGGGGTGGGTTTGAACTTGTGATCTCTAAGAGTGGCAACAGGTGAGAAGAGAGCAGACAGGCCTCTGGGAATTCGAGGCCCACACAGAGAGGGCACAGTCATACAACAGTCCTGTTTGAAGTGGGTTATTAAGTGTTGGCCTGAGGGTGGAGATCTGGCAAGCCTGCCATTTCTTCTAGCACTTTCCACTAAGCTTGCTGTTGCAGATTACTTAAGAAGGCACCAGAGATATGATGATGAGATCCAATTTATTATGCAAATATGGGGCTAGTTTTAGCCAGCCATGGGTTTACTGCGGCCTTGCTGTTACTCTCGGGAACAGACCATAACAAATAGAATTTTGATGAGTTCAATGTAAGAAAAAAAAAGAGCTTAATATTTATGTACTCATTTGGAACCACCTACAAGACAGATTAAGCCAAAAGAACAAAATTTAGAAGTGTGTGATTTGCTACTAATAGGGTGAGACCTCACTCACTACCCCCACCCCCCAGAGAGAGCATTAATCCATTCATGAGGGGTCCGCCCCCATGACTCAATCAGTTTCCAACACTGCCACACTGGGGATCAGATTTCCACATGAGTTCTGGAAGGACAACACATCCCTAGGGTATCAGCCTTATTATTATTATTACTACTACTTTTGTTATTGGATCAAAATAATTGGCCTGCCAGGTACTGGGAAAAATCCTCTTTGTCCAACAATACTATGAGGCTGTCACTCACCAAGGGCCACGTTGGGTTTTCTTCTAAAAGCTTTAAGTTCATTAAGAACAATCTCTATGTCCTCACTGCTCAGTGTGGTCCTGGACCAGCAGCACTGGCGTCCCCCAAGAGCTTGCTAAAAAGGTGGAATCTCAGCCCCACTCCACACCTACTGAATCAGAATCTTCATTTTAACAAGATGCCAGGTGATTCGGGTGCACATTAACCTAGGAGAAACACTGATCCAGTTCATCTTCCTTGAGCTGGGTGCATTAAAAGAATATGTCACATCCTTTAATCAATATGAAAAGTAATGCATGGTTATTTCGCCCATGTTTTTCTCTTTCCTGCCTCCAGATTGTCCTCTGTTAGCACAGAAGTGTCTCTTCCCCTCTTCTTTGGCAAAATCTCAGGTAATCACCTTTAGAACTTGCCTTTCTTGTGAGATCTTCAGATTACTTCTCTTTGTCACTCTAATCATGCATTCATCTTTTCAGCACAAATGCCCTGAATGCCTGCCTGGTGCTGCGTGCCCAGTGACACCAGGTCCCCTGTGACCCTGTGCCTGTGCTCTTCTCCACATGCAGGGGTGCAGGGGCACACTCCATCTTTCTCCTTATCCTTCATATGTTCTTCCTCCCTAATGTCTGAGGACCAAATTGTCTACTGCTCCACCAGATCTTCAATGAAGTGTTTCTGTCACTTGTAGTTGAATGCATTTGCAGTGGCTGCCCCATTTGCCCAGGAGGCTCCTGAGAAGGTGACCTGAGAGCAGAGATGGTCTCTTCTCCTCTCTTCCCTCCCCACCCCTCAAGCAGAGCCTCCACTCTTCACACTTCATGGTCTCAACTGACTTCCTCAGTGACTCACTTTTCTATAAGACTACTTTACCTTTGAAAACAGGTTTCCCTAAACATGAAAGGGCATAATGGGTTCCTTAAATGATTTCACCCAACTACGACATGGCAATGAGGTGTGTCTTAGTCTGTTTTCTGCTGCTATAACAGGATACCACAGATGGGGTAATTTATAACAAAAAGAAGAGTATTTGACTCACAATTCTGGAGGCTGGGAACTCCGAGAGCACAGTGCCCACATCTGGGGAGGGCATTCATGTTGCATCATAACATGGAGGAAGGGCAAGCAAGGATGTAAGACAGAGAGGAAATGGGGGCCCCCTTTTTATAACTAAGACATTTTGACGATATCAGCTTTAATCCATTCATGAGGGTCGAGCCTTCATGGCCTAATCACCTTCTAAAGATCCCACCTTTTAATATTGTTACAATGGTAATTAAATTTCTTTCTTTTTTTTTTTTTTGTTTTGTTTTTTGGGGTTTTTTTTTTTTTTGCATCTGGCTGGTATGAGGATCCAAACCCTTGAGCTTGGTATTATAACACTGCATTATAACCAACTGAGCTAACTGACCAGCGGTAGTTAAGTCTCAACATGAGTTTTGGTGGGGACAATCAAACCATGGCAAGGTAGAACGCAGTTTCTCAACAGAACTCTGGTGCCTCAGGACCAGATGTGCCACACTGAAGGGGTTCATCTGAGAGGCTTTGTGGAAAATAGAATAATTTAGTCAGGCTCCCTCCACTCAGGTCTGGTTGTGGGGTGGAGCAGCACATTTCTTGTAAATAAGTTGTGTGGGTGGAGTCAGTGTGCATGTGCACCCATGTATCTTTCTAGTTAATTGCTTTTGTGTGTTCTGCAGTTTGTGAAGCAGGCTGGGGGCCGAGCACTCATCTAATAGAGCATGTTTACTCTGCTGGCAGCTGCTCAGTTTCAGTTTCTCTTCGGACTTTGCAGGTAGCAGTGCAGTGTTTGTTTGTTTGTTTTTGTTTTTTTTTTCCCTGACCAGTAAGGGGATCGTGACCCTTCGCACAGTGTTGTCTGCACCATGCACGGCCAAAGATCCGAACCCGTGGCCTCAGCGCTACCAGCACCGCACTCTCCCGAGTAAGCCACGGGCCGGCCCAGCAGTGCAGTTTCTAAGTTTCTTCTTTGTACTGCCTAGCTCAACAATTGGCGTCGTCGGAGGATAACGCTACAGGCTTTGTCACCGGATGTTCCAGAACAGATTTTGTACAGTGGTCACATCATGGTCTTCCATGATTCTTGTATTTTAAAGATTGCCAGTGAATGTAGAAACAGCCCAGATTGTCTATTCAGAACTAAACACCATGAACTTTCATCTGAAAGAGACAGAGGTGGAACACCATCCCGAGCTCCTCAGCAAGCTTCTTCCTCTGGCCATACTCACTTCATCCAGCAGCTGTTCAATCACAGAGACTCTTCCTGCCCCCTCGGACCTACTTCCTTCAGCAGGAGTCTGTCTTCAGGCTGCAGGATCACAGGACTCCGACCGTCATTCCTGCTGCCTCAACACTCCAGGCAAACGCTTCCTCTCCAAGGTTGAATTCTGAGCAGCAGGGAGAGGTGAGCGTGAGTGCGTGTGTGTGTGACAGAGATCTTCAGTGGCCTGCAGCCCAAGTGTCCACATCTAACATAAATCTTACTGGTCTCCAAAGCCCTGACCAGGGGAAGAACACCACGCTGACAGACAGGGATGGAATGAGAAACCTCACAGAAATTCAGAAATAGCTCAAAGGCCAAACCCCATAGTGGTGTTATTTTGAATATTTGTAGGCAAGGCATTCAGACAAGTTCTAGAATTTACTTTGCACGCTTCTTATAAAGCATTGGGTGTCAGCTCAAGGCCCACATTGTCAGTTCAAGGAGTTCTGAGGAGTGAACGAACCTCTAAACTCAACTTGTTCAGAAGAAAAAGTTCGTCCAAGTTCTTATACTTGGGGAGCCAACGACTACCATCTTTTTGAAAATCAACAAGTGATTATTTGTCTAGGGATTTAGCTGTTGAGCCATCAGAAGCACAGAAATGGGATTGGCCAGATGATGCCATAAACTGTTCCTTTGGTCATAATAATGACTGGGTTTCAGAGAATTATCACATAAAGTGCACAGTACCTGTTTAGTTTAAGTAGCTCAACTGCAATTTCTAATGGAGCTTTTAAAAGTTGGTATATCAGGATCCACCCGCTGTACCGCCCCGCTCGCCTCGTGCCGGGCCGTTTGGGATCTACCCCTCCCCTCCCCCACCTGCCACCAATGACTTGACCCTATAACGAGCCCAAGTCCCCCAACGCCGCCCGGCGCTCACCATGGACGCCGGTGTGACTGAGAGTGGACTAAACGTGACTGTCACCAAAGAGGTCCACGAGAGCACCGGGACCCAGGTCCAGGTGGCGGGGGACATGCTGCCCAACTCCACCGAGCGGGCCATCACCATCGCTGGCGTGCCGCAGTCTGTCACCGAGTGTGTCGAGCAGATGTGCCTGGTCGTGCTGGAGACGCTCTTCCAGTCTCCGCAAGGGAGAGTCATGGCCGTTCCGCACCAGCCCACGCCTGCCAGCTTCCCAGTCATCTGCACGGGCGGCCAGGATCGCTGCAGCGACGCTGCGGGCTACCCCCACGCCACCCACGACCTGGAGGGGCCACCTCTAGACGCCGACTCGATTCAAGGACAACACACCATTTCTCCGCTCGATCTGGCCAAGCTAAATCAGGGGGCAAGACCACAGTCTCACTTTGCCAGATGCACGGCGGGACCAGAGTCGCCGGAATTGACTCCAGCTCCCCAGAGGTGAAAGGCTATTGGGCAAGTTCGGATGCATCTACTCAAACCACCCATGGACTCAACATTCCAAATAACTTAATTGGCTGCATAATCGGACGCCAAGGTGCCAACATTAATGAGATCCGCCAGGGCCTGCCAGTGGCTCACTCGGTAGAGTGCGGTGCTGATAACACCAAGGCCCGGGGTTTGGATCCCACATAGGGACGGCCTGTTCGCTCACTGGCTGAGCGTGGTGCTGACAACACCAAGTCAAGGGTTAAGATCCCCTTACCGGTCATCTTTTTAAAAAAATAAAAAATAAAAAAATAAAAAGATCCGCCAGATGTCCGGGGCCCAGATCAAAACTGCTGATCCAGTGGAAGGCCCTTCTGGTAGGCAGGTTACTATCCCTGGTTCTGCTGCCAGTATGAGTCTGGCCCAGTATCTAATCAATGCCAGGCTTTCCTCTGAGAAGGGCATGGGGTGCAGCTACAACAGTGTAGGTTAACTCAGAATCCCTTTCTGCTGTTTTCCCATGATCCAACTGTGTAATTTCTGGTCAGTGATTCCAGGTTTTAAATAATTTGTAAGTGTTCAGTTTTACACAACTTTATCATCCGCTAAGAATTTAAAAATCACATTCTCTGTTCAGCTGTTAATGCTGGGAATCCATATTTAGTTTTACAGTCTTTTCCCTGTTTTTAGTTTTGTTTTGGGTTTTTTGGCTCATGGATTTTATTTGTTTTATTTGTTGATAAGAAATGTAAGAGCGGAATGTTAATAAATTTCAGTTTAGTCCTGTAATGTCAAGAACTTAAGAATTAAAAAAAAAAAAACGGATTGGTTAAAAAATAAAAATAAAAAATAAAAACCAATATATCGGGGAGCTGATTTGTAGACCAAACAAAATAAAAAGTTTGTGGGGCCCACATATTGTAGCCACGTCCATCACCCTGTCTGTCCGCTGCTTCTCAAGCTCTCTGAGAGGCCAGCTTGAACCAGCCCTGGATGGGGCCGCAGGGAGTGATGAGGCAAAATGGAAGTGCTAGCCTCAGGCATATTTATTGTCAGGGATCTGAGTGTCATAGAAGGACTTCAATGAGCTAATCTCCATATTACATCTAAGTTTGTCTTTATTTCAAATTCTGGTTGCTGGAAGACTGAAGGAAGCAGTCCAAAAAGCAGGAGATATTACTGTTAGTATATTTCTGCCACTGGAACCCAGGGATGACTGTGGGGTAGTTGCAGGACCACTGTTTCCCTCTTTGTAAAAGTGGATATAACACCTACCCCAACAAAGGTCAAGCAAGGACTCTGAGCCTCTCAGAAGAAGATGCCGGATCCAGGCCAGGTCCCCCTACCCTCAATCCCCAGGCGGCATTCTGTTACCTGGAAGTAGCAGAATCCACAAGAATGTCAGCTCCATGAGAGCGGGGCCTTTGTTTTATCCCCAGCACCTAGAACCATGCCTGGAATATGATGTGCTTAAAAACAACTGTTGGTGATGGGCCAGCCTGTGGCTCACTCAGGAGAGTGTGGCGCTGATAACACCAAGGCCACGGGCTCAGATCCTATATAGGGATGGCCGGTTTGCTCACTGGCTGAGCGTGGTGCTGACAACACCAAGTCAAGGGTTAAGATCCTCTTACTGGTCATCTTCAAAAAAACAAAACAACAACAACAAAAAACTGTTGATGAGTGAATAATTTCTGATGCTTATCCTCAAATTCCAAATGAAGAAATGAAGACACAGAGCTTCCTTCCCTCTCTTTGTCCTGAGCACATGCCTTCAGTCTGTCCTGTGCATCTAATTCATTGACTTGGGCTCTACTCTGGGCAGCCCCACTGAGGACAGAGCATTTACTCCATTCATAGTTTTCAAAGAGCTTTTACGTGCATTTTCCTATTTGATATCCTCAACCTTCCTGTGAGGGCCCACAAACCTATCCTCATCTCATAGACACTCATTGCACCTTGCTGGGAACATAGCCAGGAACCAATAAATGTTAATTGCTCTCTTTTTTCTTGTCTTCTTTCTCAAGCTAGTAATTAATGTTTTACACATTCTCCTAGTGAAACAAAAGCTGCAAATATCAATCAATTCATGTTTGTTAGACACTTACAGGCTTTGTGGCAATGCCCCAGCCACCATACAAGAGAGAAGATACAGGGAAACATGGCTACAAAGTTTGATTTATTTTATATAGGGTGTATTAGTCCATTTATGTGTTGCTATAACAGAAATACCTGAGACTGGGTAATTTATAAAGAACAGAGATTTATTTGGTTTATGATTCTGGGACAGCTGCATCTGGCACGGGCCTCAGGCTGCTTTTACTCATGGCAGAAAACGGCAGGCAGCTGGCAGGTACAAGCAGATCACATGGTGAGAGGAAGTGAGATGGTAGGGAGGTGCCAGGGTCTTTTAAACAACCAGCTCTCACCAGAACTAAGAGAGTGAGAACTGACTCATTAATCCCCCCACCTAGGGAGAGCATTAATCCATTCATGAGGGATCCACCCCCATGACTCAAACAGCTTCCAACACTGTCATGTTGTGAATCAGTTTTTGGGGGACAACACATCCAAACTCTATCATAGGGCAAATTGGTCAAAGAAATATTTGGAAACATTTTTGTCAGTGTTTCCCAAAATCAAATGTATCACAGACATGCCATCTGATAGTGGGGGGCACCAATAAACCTGAAAAATATAGTGCCAATGTATTAGTCTGTTTCTGTTGCTTATAACAAAACACATGGAACTGAGTAATTTATTTTAAAAACTAAATTTATTGCTTACAGTTTCAGAGGCTGAAAGTCCAAAATCCAGGCAACATATCTGTGGAAGCCTTTCTTTGGTGGTGACTTAGTGACAGCAGGGTATCACATTGCAAAATGGTGGAGTAGAGAGAGAGACTAACTTCCCCATTCACTCTCCTTTTAAAGCCCTCCAAACTATGCCCATGATCACCATTTTTAATACATTCACTACATTATGGTCCTATAATCTAATCACTTCTTCATAGCCCAACCTTTCAATTACCATACTAGCATTTCCCACCCTCTTTACACTGTCCCAATAGGGGTCAAGTTTTGTGCGGGGACACTCAATCCAAGGTAACCAACACGGTGGGTGATAATTCCTATTCTTACTGAACTTTTTCTTGCCTGCAAGCTGGCTTCTCTAAGATTTAGCTCAATTTTTTATCTTATGCTATGTAACTTCTCCCTTATGTGGATTATATGGAAGCATCTCTATACAGTAATAACTCACAAATTACTGTTCCAGTCTACTTTTAAATTAATAATGTCTAAAGATTTCACTTACCTTGTTTGACACTTGAATGTAATTTAGCCTGATGTTGACTACATAAACATCATCATGGATAGTACAGGAAACATGCTATAACAAAAATTAAGGAGAGTTCACAGTCCTGAGTTTGGAGTTCACTGACCTGAGCATTGCCTAGCAAATCTGATATTCTAAATTAAAAACTTAATCAAATATTTTATTAAATCAAAAGAATGCAAGAAAAGGGAAATCAAGTAGCAAAAATGAGATGAAACAAATAAAAAACAAAGAGCGAAATGGTAGTCAAATGAAACTCTATTAATAATTACAGCAAATATAAATGGACTAAATACTTCAGTCAAAAGGCAGAGATTGTCAGACTGAATATAAAAGCAAGACCCAACTATATCCTGTATGTTAAGAGGTACAGTTTAAGTTTAATTAACCCACATGGCTGTATATGCTTACCTGGGGAAGAGTATCCTAGAGTGGTGAGGTCTTGATGATTGAGGGACAAGTTATAAAAATTGAGTGGGTTTCTCTAAAAGTGATGGGATTCAAGAGAAGGGGACATAAACCTCACATCTGGATGAAAGGAGAGTCAAAGAATTTGTGGCCATTTAAAAAACTTCCACAAGAATAAAACTACTGTCTTGTAGGTTGGTTATGAAGATTAGAGTTGTACATGATGCAGATATTGGGCACATGAATAAGTTACTAATATGATTATTATAGTTATTAAAATAGTGGATGATTTGAATGCATAATCCAGACAGTTCTTTTAGCTCTAACCATCAGAACTTCAATATTATGTGGCATCTTGGCATTAGATGTTCAGAACCTCATTGTTGTGGTTGAGAAGCAGACTCTGAATTGAGGACTCAAGTGTAAGTACTTATTAAAGATGTGCTCACTAGGAAGACTGGTGTGGGAGAAAAGAAGGGCTAAGCAAGTACGTGATTTTGGGCAAAGTCCTATGGCTTTAGCCAGATCCCATGGTGGAATTCAGGAGTGTAAGTTATGCCTCAGGGTTTCCCTGACTCCAGGCAAAGGAACTGGGCTGTTCTACTCCTGAAACCTTCAGGCCTTGGTCATGGGCTGTCCTGGATGGAGGGTATAAACTCACAGGCACTTTTAGCAACTTCAGTGTAGAAAAAGTGGCTCCAGTAGCCTGAGAACAGACTGCCAAAGAAGAGTCTCAGGTGTGACTCATTGCAGGCACCCTCAAGGGAGGATTGCCAAAACAGTTAGAGGGTCCAGGGGGATCCAGCTAGAGCCATCACAATGTCCACTACACTTACTAATATTTATTATGCTGAATAGACGTGAGGTCAAATGCTCTCAGCTAACACCTAGCTTGCCTGCTAGAGGGCGGGGTCTTCTCTCATGTTCGTCAGGGGAAAAACTAATGACTGTTGAAAAGCTGCCATGTGTGAGGCCACACAATAGATGCTTTAAAACACATTATCTTGTTTAATCTTTAAACTGCCCTAAGAAGGTGGTTTAATTAGCCTCCTTTTAAAGATGAAGAAAGCTTCAGAGAGATTTAGGAGCTTGCCCAAAGTCATGTGGATAATAAATTGTGGAGCTGGGATTTGTACACATGTGTCTTTCTCTTGGTTGTTTCCTGAGGATTTACTTGAGAAACAGATAACCTTTACAAAATCATCAAAGATCCAGAAGGTGGTCTTATCAACATAATTTACAACAAGCTACCAGGAACTTGCAGCCTTCCATTGCTGCATTATTTGTTTCCTAGGACTGCCATAACAAAATCTCACAAACTGGGTGGCTTAAAACAACAGAAATTTATTCAGTACTAATTTTCTGTTTTCCCTTTGTCTTCAGCAAGCACCTCCAATGGTCATGGTTCTTTGCCCAGTGGAGTGACAAACATTCAATCTATATCACCCTATTCCCAAATAAGGTCACATTCTGAAGAACTGGGTATTGGAATCCAACATATCTTTTTTGGGGGGTGGGAGACACAATTCAGTTCATAGCAGCTACCCACAATTCCAATGATTTCAATACTTTTTAAAATCTGGTTTCCAGTTTTTCAGAAATGTAGACATAGAAGATTATAGAGATGTAATGAAAAACAAGCATTCTTTTATACTCCTTTTTTTTACACTCCTTTAAAATAAACAAATAAATAAATAACACAATACTTTTTTTACAGCATCCTCTCTTGATGGCTAGGAAAACAGTGTCTATTCCCAAAGCCCCCAGGTTTAACTGGATTTGATGGGTTAACCTAGGAATTCCTGTTCTTGTGATGCAAATTCCTACTGGCTAACAGGAACAAAGAAATCCATTTCAGAGACCCAGAAAGTAGCTGGTATCTTTGTGTCATCCTGGCTTTCTGCCCACTTGGAGCCCCAGGCTAACTCACGGGGAGGCTTCATGTTTTTCCTCTGCTTTGCTTGTTGAACACTGCCTGGCTGTTCTGCTGGCTCCCATGGGAGAGTGTGCCTGGCAGCACACTATTGCACACTTCTGATAAGCTGAAATTACACCAGCCTCTAACTTCTTCACCCTGCCTGCAAAAATTAAAAAAAACAACAACCACGTCTGATCCAAAGGGTGGCAGGTCCTGGCTGTGTGATTATTCTTGAATCACATATGTTTTTCTTGGCCGGACACCAGGGACAAACTATCCAGGGAACGCTGGCAGGGAAAAAAATCCCTGAGTTGTTTGCTTTGCTGTCTTGTTCTTTCTCGTCAAGATTTAAACAGTGCTGTGGCTGAGATTGAGCAGACCTAGGGAAAAATAGCAACCACCACCACCTGGAACATGAACTGGTGGGGCATGTTTGGTGGGCCAGCAGGCTTGGTGGCCCCCCTCCAGGAGGGTGACACTCTAATTCCTCCGTGTCCTGCCGTCCTTTTCCTTACCTTTCCCATTCTGGGTTCTGCAGTCAAGACCCAGAATTCAGGGTTGTTCTGGGCATAAGATCTGAGGTAAGCAGACATGTACTCCAAACTGTTTTCTCCAGTATCCTAAAAAAAGAGAAATCCAAATTCAGCCACATGGATAATTCTTCTCAGGCTAAGAAAGAAAAATGCTAGGGGCCGGCCCGTGGCTCACTTGGGAGAGCGTGGTGCTGACAACACCAAGACAAGGGTTGGGATCCCCTTGCGGGTCATATTTTTAAAAAAAAGAAGAAAGAAAGAAAAATGTTAGTGGAAACCATGCATTCTCATGAGGCTATTTTCCTCTGCCAAACTCTGTGATGGTTTTCCTTATTGAACCTCAACCACGTAGGAGGCTCAGGCAGTGTTCAGTACAAAGTGGTTATTTATTCCACAAATATTTATTGAGCATCTACTATGTGTGATGCACTCTTCTAGGTGTTACTAAAATGATCAAAAAAGTAAAATACAACCATAGTGTCTAGACTAATTACAAAGTTTCTAAATGGTGGTGATATAGAGGCCTGGGACATTACTTTAGTTCTATCACTAGATATCAATAATTATATTTTGTTTTGTTCAGGTTTAATGAGACAGCAATATCATTTCTGCTTCTATCCCAGAGCTGGGGCAGGGAAAATACAAGATGAGCCTGAAGCACCTTGTGGTGTCAGTAAGTAAGGAAGTGCTTGAAAGAGCTTTCAGCCTGAAAGAGCTCCCAATGGCCAAAGCTAGAATAATTTAGGCAACAAAATAAATAACAATAATGTTGGATTATAACCCCTAGAATAAAATAAACATCCATGAGTTCATACTAATGTAAATAAGGTTTTAAAAATCAGTAAATAATTAAATACATAAATTAATATGTAAATATGTAAATGAGAGAGGATAGTTCTTCCTTATGGAAGAATTATAATTTGTATATGTGGAAGGAATGAGGAAAATAGAAAATCTCCTTGTGAAAAGCACAGTAATAAATTGGTATACAGTTGGCCCCAAAATCTATAATCAACAATGTTTTACTACATGTAACCAAACAACTAGAAGAAAGAAGATCAAATGTGCACATCACAAAGAAATGATTAAGTTTTGCAATGATGAGCAGGTTAATTACTCTGAACAGATCAGCATACATTGTATACATGTATTGAAATATAACTATGTACCTACCCCATAAATATGTACAATCAATATGCTTCAATAATAAAATTTTTAAATAAATAAAATTCATAAAGGCAAATAAAAATCTCTATATTTAGGCCTAAAAAATACAATAAAAAAAAAAAGCACAATAAAAATTGTTGGGAGATGAGGGCAGCCCTTTCCAACCAGAAGCAGGCAAGAAAGCATGCCAAAAATACAACTTCCACGTGGTGGCCCACCACAGCCACTGCCACAGCCATGGCTACCACAAAAGCAGCTTGACACCATAGTAGTAGCCACAGCCACCATACAGGCAGACCACCAGACACTTGACTGTATTGACACAAGAAGAGTTACCAACAGAGACTGGAAAAAGAAGAGGATGCTCTCTCCTCAAAGCCCACTCCAGAGTAATAGAGGCAACTGCTCTACCAGATGACCAGACATCAACATAGAGATACTAGAAATACAAAAACCTAAGAAAACATGACACCACCAAAAGGATACAATAATCCTCAAATACCAAACCCTATAGAGCAGGAAACCCTTGAAAGGACAGCAAAGGAATTCCAAGCAACAATCTTAAGGAAACTCACTGATACATGAGAAGACTCAGTTAGACAACATAATGAAATGAGAAAAAAATTCCAGGATATGAAGGAAGAAATTTACAAAGAGGTTAATACCTTACAGAAGAATGTAGCAGAATTCATGGAACTGAAAGATTCACTCAACAAAATAAAAAACACAACCAATAGCTTAAGCAGCAGGCTAGAACAAGCAGAAGAAAGAATTTCTGATCTTGAAGATAGACTTTTCAAAATAACCCAGGAGGACAACAAATAATAATAAAATAAAGGAAAAAAATATAAAAAGTGAAAAAAATCTAAGGGAGCTATATCAGACAACCTTAAATGCACAAAAATTTGAATCATGGGTGTTCCAGAAGGGGAGGAGGAAGGGAAAGGTTTGAAAAACCTATTCAAGGAAATAATAACAGAAAACTTCCCAGGTATAGGGAGAGACACAGACCTTCAGATCCATGAGGCACAAAGATCCCCGAAGAGATTCAACCCAAAAGCAGGTTATACCCCACTGTGGTAAGATGGGAAAAATGTAGTGCCCCACAGTTAAGGAGTTACATGGGGGAAAATAAGGGATCACCTTCACCCCAGACTTCATGTGTGTGAAACTCAGAAGCAGAAAAACTATGCTGTGACAGCCAAGGTTCACCGAGATGCCATTTGTGACAAAGCAATGCTCTCCCTTCAGAAACACTCCTGACTCCTAGTGTTGATGGATCTCTCCTCAGGGAGAGATCCCTGCCTATCACTGTCACTGGAGATGTCACCAGTCGTGTTCCTGCCAAATCAATAGCCTCTATTTAACCCTAGACAAACCCATATTGAGAAATATTCTACAGAATAACTGGCCAATACTTTTCAATAATGTCAAAGTCATGAAAGTTACAAAATACCAAGGGACTGTCACAGATTAGAGGAAATTAAGGATATGTGACATCTTTATGCAATAGTGGGAAAACTGTTGAAGTCCAAACAAAGTCTGCAGGTACATTAATAAGTACTGTGCCAATGTCCATTTCTTAATATTGATGTGGTTATGAAAGTTGTTGCTATTAGGGAAAGATGGGTGGAGGGTGTATGGAAACTCTCTGTATTTCCTCATACTGGACAGCAGTACCCCCCACCCCACCAAAAGAAAACTCTCTGTATTATTTTTTGCAACTTTTCTATGCCTAAAATTATTTTTTTTTAAAGAAAGAACACATTTGCAAGAAGGTCTACTTTAGGTTGCATAGAAAAATTTTTGCCCTTAAAGGTTCAGAAAGGTCTGGTTTCACAAGGCATGTGATTACCATGGACTCAGTGTATTCAAAAGAGGTAAGGCATGTGTCTACAGAGAAGTACCAAAAAACCAACTGTTATGGTAAGTGAGACTTTTGTTCTTCTCTATTCTTTGCTGACTCAGTGTTACCAGGTCATCTTGGTTTTCCAGGTTTGCACAAATGAATACCTAGCTCATAAGTATTACAAACAATTGCAATGTTTTTCCTGGGGTAATGTGGCTTATACAACACTCTAGTCTAAAAAAATCAAGGCAATATAAAAACCAGTCAGTTGGCATGAACTTTACCTGAAATCAGATGTCATGTTGACCCTATAACTTCTTCTGGCCTGACATTCATACATTGATATCCTCAGACCAAGTCCAGAAAGGCCACATCCCTTAATACAAGGCTTTTGTTACCAGGACCCAATTGATAAGAAGGAAAATAGAGAACGTATTAGTCCATTTTTTGTTGCTATAATGTAATACCCGAGACTGGGTAATTTATAAGGAAAAGGGGTTTATTTGGCTCACGATTCTGGGACAGCTGCATCTAGTGCAGGCCTCAGGCTGCTTCTACTCATGGCTGAAAATGGCAGGCAGCCAGTAGGTGCAAGATCACATGGTGAGAGGAAGCAAGAGAGAGAAGGAGGGGAGATGCCAGGGTTCTTTTAAACAACCAGCTCTCATGGGAACTAATAGAGCAAGAACTCACTCACCGTGTACCCCTCCCCCACCAGGGAGGGCATTAATATATTCATGAGGGATCCACCCCATATGACCCAAACAGCTTCCAACACTGCCCCATTGGGGATCAGATTTTGACATGAGCTTTGGGGGAACAACATATCCAAACTCTATCAGAGAATAAGGAATTTTTCCCTACTAACTAAACACGACCTTCTGAGAGAAAGGAGAAAATTCCAGGTAACCAGAAAGTTTTGCAGATCATTGTGATTATGAAAAATCACAGCAATCAATGGTTAAAAAGAAATCTATATTGTGCCATTTGCACTGTACCCATGAAACAACTGAAAAGAGCAGAATATTCCCTACTTTTACCTTTTGGTGCTTTTCAAATAAACCTTTATTTTTAAGGAAATTGTATTTTTAACAAAATGTGCCATGTGTTCTTTCTTGGTCTATGAATAATAACACTGGTTGAGTAGGAAAAATGTGGCTCCAGCCAGGGCCACCATGAACAGTTGTGCATGTTGTGCACTGCAAAAAGGCACCAAGTTGAAGGGCAAATGGGGGCTGAAATTTATCCTCCTCTCTGCTCCCTAAGCTGCATGCCTATGGGGCTCTGTCCACCCAGAGGAATGGATACTTTTTTTCTAATTACACAGAGTTGCTTGCTGGGTGTTAGCTGTACCAGTTGGTGTAGTGTATGTGCAATGGGTTGGGAGAGCAAATTGGGAGATACAAGTTTAGTGTGGTATAAGGAAGTTTGATGATCTGTGACTATTTAAAACTCTTTACCACATTATGGCAAATATCCCTTTCTAAATCTAGCACTTTTATTGAAAAATTAAGATTCTTTGCCATCCCAGAAACCCATTATGTTAAGTGAAATAAGTCAGGCATAGAGAGATAAATACCACATGTTCTCACTCATAGGTGGGAGCTGAAAAAGCTAACCTCATAGAAGTAGAGAGTAGAATAGTGGGTACTAGAGACTGAGGAGGGGAGAGGAGGAGAAGACATGCAGAGAGGTTGGTTAAATGATACAAACCACAGCTAGACAGGAAGAATAAGTTTCAGTGTTCCATAGTACTGATGGGTGACTATAATTAACAAGAAGTTATTGTATATTTTCAGAGAGCTAGAAGAGGGGATTTCAAATGTTCTCAACACAAAGAGAAGATAAATATTTAAGCTGATGAACATGTTAATTATCCTGATTTTATCATTATACATTGTATATGTGTATCAAAATATGACTCTGTACACCATAAATATGTACAATTATTACATCAATTAAAAAAGGAAATTTCCTGTACACATACGAACATGTTTGTATATGCATACAAACATATTAATTTACACAAATGACAGCTTATTATTCTATCCCTTGTTTTTCTAAAAGTCTGAATATTTTTATTATTGTGATAAAATATACATAAAAAATTGTTAAAATGATAAATTTTGTTAAGTGTACAATTCAGTGGCACTAAGTACATTCACATTATTGTGCGACTGTCACCACCATCTTCAGAACTCTTTCATAATCCCAAACTGAAACTCTGTATCTATTAAATAATAACTCCTCATCCCCCCACCGCTACCCCTAGCCACCAGCATTCCACCGTCTGTGTCTAAGAGTTTGACTACTCTGTATACTTCATGTAAGTGGAATCATACGATATTTGTCCTTTTGTTGATGGCTTCTTTCACTTAGCATAAGGTCCTCAAGGTTCATCCATGTTGTAGCTTGTATCAGAATTTCATTCCTTTTCCAGGCTGAATAATATCCCGTTGTACGTATATGTCACATTTTGTTTACCCATTCATCTGTCAATCACCCCTTCCATTGCTTCTACCTTTTAGCTATTGCAAATAATGCTGCTATGAACATGGGTGTATAAATATCTGTTCAAGTTCCTTCTTTCAGTCCTTTTGTGTATACACCCAGAAGTAACATTACTGGATCATATGGCAATTCTGTTTTTAATTTTTTGAGGAACCACCACACTGTTCTCCGCAGTGGCTAAACCATTTTCCATTCCCTTCAGCAATGCACAAGGGTTCCAATTTTTCCATATCCTCACCAACCCTTGTTTTCTGGAGTTTTTTGACAGTAGCCATCCTAATGGGTGTGAAGTGGTATTTCACTGTGGGTTTTGATTTGCATTTTCCTAATGATTAGTGATGTTGAACACTGTTTCACGTGCTTGTTGTGGCTATTTGACTAACTTTGGAGAAATGTTTATTCACGTCCTTTGACCATTTTTTAATTGGGTTGGGTTTTGTTGACTTTCGGGAGTCCTTTGTATATTCTGGATATTAATCCCTTATTTGATATGTAATTTGCAAATATTTTGTTAGTTGCCTTTTTATTCTGTTGATAGCATACTTCGATGCACAAAAGTTTTTAACTTTGATGAAGTCCAATTTGTGTATTTGTTCTTTTGCAGTCTATGATTTTGGTGTCATGTCTAAGAAAACATCACCAAATCCAATTTCATGAAGATTTCCCCTATGTATTCCTCCAAGAGTTTTATAGTTTTAGCTCTTAAATTTAGGTCTTTGATTCATTTTGAGTTAATTTTTGTATATGGTGTAAGGAAAGGGTCCTACATCGTTCTTTTGTATGTGGATATTGTTTTCCTAGCATTTGTATAAAAGACCATATTTTCCCAATTGCATTTTCTTGGCATCTTTGTCAAAAACCATTCAGCCATGTATATGAGGGTTTATTTTTGGGCTCTCCATCCCATTGGTCTATACATCTGTCTTTATGCCAGCACCATACTAATTGCATTATTATAGCTTTGTGGTAAGATTTGAAATCATGAAGTGTGAGTCCGTCAGCTTTGTTTTTCTTTTTCAAGATTGTTTTGGCTATTTGACATCCCTTGAAATTCCATATAAATTTAAGGATGAATTTTTGTATTCCTGCAAAAGATACAATTGGGATTTTAATAGGATTGCATTGAATCTCTAGATTGCTTTGGGTGGTATGGACAATATTAAATCTTCCAATCCATGAACCCATGCTGTCTTTCCATTTATTTATGTCTTTTTAAATTTCTTTCAGTGATGTTTTGTAATTTTCATTGTACAGGTCTTTTTCACCTTCTTGCTTAAGTTAATTCCTAAGTACTGTGGACCTGGAAAGAAACTGAGAGATGGCTTAAACAACACAGAATTTATTTGAGCCAAATTTGAGTGACGGCAACCCGGGACATGCTCCAAGTTTCCTTGGGAAGCACTCCAGAGAAACAAAGAAGTTGGGCTTATAAAGGAAAAAAGACCAATCAGAAAAGGAGGTGGTTACAAAAGCTGTTTGTCTATCAATCGGGCTAGCATCTTTAAGTAGTTTTGGCAGTAAGAGATTGGCTATAACAGTCTCTTAGTTGGACAGGAGATATGTGGAATGACAGTCAACAGACAGTCGGCAGTTGTGTTGGTCATTATTCCTCCAGGGGGTTGTGACCCTTGTGATTGATTTAAAAAGCATGAAAGTTTAGAGTGTTTTTGATGTGATTGATTGCAAGAGTTCAAAAGTTCAGGGTGCCTTCAGGTGAGATGTGCCTGAATCTCAAGCTGAAATGGCCTCTGTATTTTAGGTACTGTAGTGCATTAAATTATGTCCCCCCAAAGTCCCTGAAGCTTGAATTTTGTCCCCCAAGTTTTATGTATTAGAAACTTAGCCCCCACTGTAACTGTTAAGAGAGTGGGAAATCCTATTATGGTAATTGAAAGGTGGAGCCTTGAAGAGGTGATTAGATTGTAGGACTGTGCAGTAGTGAATGGATTAAAAATGGTGGTCTGGGGTGTGGTTCTGGGGGCTTTAAAAGAAGAGGAGAGTCTGTCTTGCTCTCTGCTCTCTATGCTCCCACCATCCTACAATGTGAGGCCCCTGGGTCACTGTCGCCACCACCAGATGGACTTTGGACTTCCCAGCCTCAGAAACTGTAAGCAATAAATTTCATTTTCTTTATAAATTACCCAGTTCCAAGTGTTTTGTTATAAGCAACACAAACGGACTAATACAGGTACCTTTACAAGACTGACACCATTTTATTTCATCAGCATTTATAGTTTTTGATGCTACTGTAAATGAAATTGTTTTCTAAATTTCCTTTTCAGATTGTTCATTGTTAATGTATAGAAACACAACTGATCTTTGCATATTGATTTTGTATCCTGCTATCCCTGCTTTTTAAAATGTATAGACGGGGCTTTTTCATATTATCAATATTTAGACATACCTCATTGTGCCTTGGATAACATCCCATTGTGTGGAGGTCCTAGAAGAGAGCCCAGCATTCTGCAGCCACAGACCAAAGCTGGTCCACTACCTGTTTTCATACCCCAGATGAGAATGGTTTTAACATTTTTAAATTGTTATATTTTAAGTAGTACCTACATAATACCCTCTATCTTACTTCTTGGCCCACAAAGCCTAAAATACTTATTATCTGGCCCATTAAGAAAAAGTTTGTTGATCCCCATTCTAGAACATACTTGGCCAGTCTCCTATTGAAAGGCCATTTGATTTATTTCTAATTTCATCCTACTCTACAATATTTCAGTAATATGCATTGAAATTGTCCCTCAGGTATATCTGTGAGACAAATCCCTGGGAGAGGAAGAATTGATGGATCCAGAGGTACACGCATTTTTATTTTGGATAATTAATGCCATAAGGCCCTTGAAGAAATCATAGCCATTTACTTCTCATCAGCTGTGCCTCTTTCTCTACATGCTCACAGTGTGAATTATCCATCTGTTTTATTTCCTCATTGTTGGAATTTCCATTTCTTTATAGGTTAGGTTGAGCACCTTTTCATTTATAAACTGCTTGCTCCTGTTGAGGCTGGAGGAAGGGTCTGGGAGTCCTGGTAGCCAACCTCAATCAACCCTGTCCTCTTACCAGGTTCTTGACTCTGCCACAGGAAAGAATTCAGGAGGAAGTCACAGCAGAAAGCGAGAACAGATTTAACGTAACAAATAAAAGATACAGACTTCACAGAGAAAGAGCGGCTTAGCCCTAGAGACTGAGCAGGGCCCATGCCAAGTTTAATACAAATGTAAGGAATACACACAAAGTTCAGTTTAGAGTGCAGGCTGTCTCAAGAGAGCAAGCAGCTGCTTGCCAAAAATTGTCTGATACACAGTAGAGCGTACACACCTCAGCCACCAAGGTGAGGGTTGGCCCCAGGAAAGTAAGCAACAACCGCACCTTCTTCTGGGATCCAGCTTTTATAGTTTCACCATCTGATACATAGTCATGCTATCTAATGAACATTCAATTAAGAGGGTGGTTCCCTGTTATGTAACATAGTCTTGCACATGCTCAGTTCGTCTCTTTTGGGAGCATGTTCATTGGTCAAATTCCATCACATGCACTGAACATATTCAAGAATATTCTGTGCTCTTTAGCACCTCTAGTGAAATATCATTCAGAGGATAAACTCCACTTTACTGAGCATGCCCAGCTACCAAAGGTTATATATACCCCTCTCTACTGAGCATTTCCAGATACTATATTTGCATAAGCTAGCCCCTTGTGATCTCAATTTCCCTGTTTTGGTGCCAAAAATAAGTCTAACTAACAACAGTGACTTTCCTCTAGGGAGGCCCTAGAGGAGGGACCTGAGACCTTGGGGAGTGGCTTGAAACACAGGGGTGTGTCCTGAAAACCAAACCCAGGGAAACTGAGCACCTCCTATCTGTCTTTTACTCATGTTTCTTTGGGATGGTTGGATTATTAATATTTGCTAGCTCTTTTTGTTTTTATTTATTTATTTATTTATTTATTTTTTAAAAAGATGACCGGTAAGGGGATCTTAACCCTTGTCTTGGTGTTGTCAGCACCACGCTCAGCCAGTGAGCAAACCGGCCATATTTATTTATTTATTTATTTATTTTTTAAAAAGATGACCGGTAAGGGGATCTTAACCCTTGTCTTGGTGTTGTCAGCACCACGCTCAGCCAGTGAGCAAACCGGCCATCCCTATATGGGATCCGAACCTGGGGCCTTGGTGTTATCAGCACCGCACTCTCCTGAGTGAGTCACAGGCCGGCCTTTCTTTTTGTTTTTAATAATAATTCTTTATATATTAAGGCAAATTGGGCCTCTATCATATGAGTGGCAAACATTTTTTCTAAGTTTGTAATTTAAAAAAACTTTTTAAGTATTTCCTCTAAAAAACTTTTTATGTACATGAATGTAACACTCTTCCTTTATGGCTTCTGGGTTTTATGTCTTACTTGGAAAGATCTTCTCTATTTGGAGATGGTTAAAAAAAAACTCATGTTTTCTTCTGGTACTCTTATGTTTTTAAAGTACTTTAATCCATCTGGAATTGACTTTGGTGTAAGGAGTAAGAGATGGCTCCAGCTGGTAGTCAGCTGTTCAGAGCCATTTACTGAATAATCCATCTTTTTTTTTCACTGCTTTGAAATGCCACAGTTCCATATGTATTTGGGTCTATTTTGGGGCTCTCTGATTTGTTCCATTGATCTAGCTGTATATTCATGTGCTATTTCAAGCTTCTTTAAGTATAGTTTTATAATGTCTTTTATTATTTGGAAAGAATACTCTTACCTTATTAGCCATCTTCTGTAGAATTTTCTCATCTATTCCTGTGTGATTTACTTTTCATTTGAACTTTAGAATCAGCTTGTCTAAAAATTTGGTGTTTCATTGAGATTGCATTACATTTTTAGATAAATTTGGAGAAAAAATATGATATTAGTTCTTCATATTCAAAAATAGACTGTGTCTTGCTATTCATTCAGGTTTGTTTGTTTGTTTGTTTATTTGTTTTTAAGATTTCTTTGCTAGCTAGAGCTTTAAAGTTTTGGTTCATATAAATTAATTTTAATTGAGTTTATTAACAAGTATTTTGTCTTTTGTGGACACTATAAATGGGATTTTCCTTCTATTGTATTTTCTAACAGGTTCTTTGCACATCAAAAAGCAATTCCTTTTTGTACATTAAATTGATAAGTAACCCTATTTCTGAACTTTCTTTTTGTGTTGATTTTGCATTTGTTTTTCCTGGGTTTCCCAGATATACAATCACATCACCTGCAAGTAATGATAATTTTACATTCTCCTAAATGTTAATTATACTTTTACATTTACTGCAGGATTTCATTGCAGGGCCATGAAGTGTTCTGTCCTCCTGGAGTCTGTGTCTACAGCTGGGATATGCTATCTCTGCATGATTCTTTTCTCTATTCTGAATCCTAATGGCTGATTTCTGATAAGCATAAAACTTAACAGAGAAGAGTTTTAAGCAGAAGAGTGATGGGATTGTATCCGGAATTAAGACAGACAGACTGCCCTAGCTGCAGAGTGGACAAAAGGCTGCACAAGGCAATGGCAGAGACAAAAGGACTGGTTTGCAGATCAGCACAGCCATCAGGCCCCAAAATCAAGCAGCAGGGGCACAGAGCAGTGGCAAATCTGAATGAGATTAAGGCAGTAGGGTTGGCTAAATTTATGAACATTTACTACGTGCCCTGTATTCACCACTTTATGCCCAGAGAGGCTAGGAGCATTTCCTACCATTTGCGAATGAAGGAACAGGGCCCAGGTCTCCTGGCTGGCAGGTGGTGGATGCAGTATTGGGACTTGGGAGAGAGGAATCACAGAGGGCTTCAGCTTTGGGGGACTGTCACTCAGCAGGACAGCCCACAGGAGCAGGGGAGGGGGTCTGGGGCTGGGGATAAAGTCCAACAGGCAGATGACTCCACAGGTCTGAGCCAGGAGAAAGCCTGGTCTGCAGGAGATTTGGCAGGTGTCCTTAATTCCCAACACGTTGAGATGTAAGGGCTGCTTCAAAGCCCTGGCCCAGCAGTGGGGTCTCTGCTAGAGACTGAGACATCCCAGATGCTGACACCATCCTTTCTGGAGCCCCAAGGATGGCTAACTCAAGGACTGGGTGTCATCATACCCCCAGCTAGTGCAAGCTGAACTTTGTTGCTCCGGGCCATTTACCCCTTCAACACACATGGGTCCATCTGCCAGACTGACCTCCCTCGGCGCACCTGCCTTCACTGCTCTGCCACTTACTAGCTGGGGCACCATGGTCAAGTTATTTGACCTGTCTGTGCTTCAATCTCCTCATCTGTAAAAGAGGAATGCTAATAGTACCTGCATCGAAGGCGTGTTATGAGGATTAAATGAATTAATATTAATACACACATAAGTGTTATTTAAGTGTTTGCTGAGTTAAGTAGATAAATACAGCTAGAGATTTGGGGGACGTACGATTAATATTAAGAAAGGAGATGAGTTTTATTTGGAAGTTGGGATGGGGTCAAGAAAGAGATGATTCTTGGGGTGTTGCCCTCACCTCCTTGCTGTGGCCAGTTAGCCTGGAACTTATGTCTCCCCGACAGTCCAGTGTGCTGCGGTGAAGCTGCTTCTCCCATTCACAGATGTCAGGTCTTTTGTGATGGTTAATTTTATGTGTTATATATTTTTACCATTACAAAAACCTTTTTATGAGTTGTATAAACACATGGAAAAGTGTATAGATTTTAAGTGTGCAAGACGAATTTTTTAAAGGACTGTTTATAGCAATTTTATGTTCACAGCAAAATTGAGGGGAAGGTACAAAGAGTTCCCATATCCCACCCACCCCCACACATGCACAGCCTCCCTCCCCATTAACAACATCCCCCACCAGAGTGGCGCATTTGCTGCCATCAGTGAACCCACATTGACACACCATAACCACCCACAGCCCATAGATGACATCAGGGGTCACCCTTGACGTTGTACACTCTGTAGGTTTGGACAAACGTATAATGACATGTATCCACCCTTATCGTGTCATACAGAGTAGTTTCGCCCCACTAAACAGCCTCTGTGCTCTCCTTATTCCTCCCTCCCTAACTCCTCGTAACTACTGATCTTGTACTGTCTCCATAGTTTGGCCTTTTCCAGAATGTCATATAAGTTGGAATCATACAGTGCATAGTCTTTTCAGATTGGCTTCTTTCTTTCTTTTTTTGGGCTTTTTTAAATTGAAAGACAACCGATTATATATATTTGTGGGCACAGACTGGAATATCAATACATGTGTACAGTATGTGGTGATCAAATCAAGATAATTAGTATACTCTTGTCGACAAAACGTAATCAATCTTTGTGCCCCTTAACTAGTTCTCCACTAACGCCCTCCCCTGTCCCTTTCACTCCTCTAATAACCACAGTTCTGTTCTTTTTCTTTCAGATTGGCTTCTTTCACTTAATAATATGTCTTTCCATGGCTTACTAGTTCATTGATTTTTAGCATTGAATAATACTCCATTATCTGGATGTACCAGTCTGTTTACCCATTCACCTAGTGAAGGGTATCTTGGTTGCTTCCAAGTGTTTACAATTATGAACAAAGCCGCTGTAAACATGCATGTGCAGGTTTTTGTGTGGACATAAGTTTTCAACTTGTTTGGGTAAATACCAAGGAGCATGACTGCTGGATCGTATGGTAAGAGTATGTTCAATTTGGTAAGAAACTGCTAAACTGTCTTCTAAACTGGCTAGACCATTTTCTATTCCCACCGCCATGAACGCTGTTTTCCCTTTTACTGCACCGACTCCTCCTAGCCAGAGACCAGTTACTCAGAAACACCACTCAGGCCAGGAGAAGCCAGTGTTGCTTCAGAGTCTCCACACTAAGGCTCACATTCAGGACTGGAGCGAAGCCCCTCACTCATGCTTGGTCAGAGTGGTGGGCCCCAAGTCTGGTGGGCTGCTCGTGCCCACCCACTGTGATGAGGGGAGGGGGAGGGTGGCTTTAGGCTGGCCTCAGCCATGAGAAGTGACAGGCTACAAGGGCGGAGGCAGAACAAATGTAAAAAGATGCACAAGACTTCAGGCAGCAATTTTTTTAGAGAATCACACACAGAACCCTGATATTGGTCTCAGCTACTTCTTCATCCCTGAATTCAATACAACCCCAGAGCCCTGTGGTGACAATTAAAAACTGTTAATATGTGGAAAAGGCTTAGAAGAGCGCTTGGCCTGCAGGAAGAGCTTAATGCAGGTGCTCAATCAACTTAGTTATTGTTATTTTAATAACAATGCAGCCAATCATTGATCCTAACGCCCAGGGGCTCCTTGAGTATTTCTGGAGCCAGGCCAGCATGCAAAATGATGAGACTCTGCCACAGGTGGCCGGAGGCATCTTTTTGCTAAAACCATAGTAGAGTCAGATTACACCTAATCAACTTAGCTAGACACCTGGAATTTCCAGATGGCCAAACAGACATTTCATAGTTCAGTGCATTTATAATTCATGTCCAGGGTCGCATGCCACTGTGACATAGTCCTCCATTTTCCTACCCTGTGAAATGGGTATACATCCTCAAGGTGGTAGGAAGGAGAGGCCACTTTCAGCTCTGTTGTTGATATCAGTAAGTCCTTGCATAAAGGTAAGACTAAGAGGTCTTAGAAAGGTGGCCCCGGGGATCCCTTCTCTTCTCTGGGCTTGCCCAGACACTTCCATGCCTGCCCTGCCCACCATGAGATACTGGGAGATTCACCAGGTTCAGTTGGGGAGGAGGCGTGAAGGTCCTGTCTGGCTTCCCAGATGCACAAGGTCCCAGGTTTCGTTCCAAGTCTTGGTGTCCTCAGCCAAAGTTCCTAAAAACCATGGGAGAGTGGAGCACCCACCAGCTCCTCCCCATGGGGCATTGCTCGGGCATGAGTCACCTAGAAGAGTCCTGTGTGTGTTTGTTCAATTAATGTAGCAATAGAAAGGTTGGGCGCCAGCAACTTCTCTGTTATTCCTGCTCCTGTCATCTCAAGAAAGCCTCATCATGCCGTTGCCATTTATTCAAAAGTACAGTGCCCGTGAAAGCACGGCACCAGAAACATGGGCTGCGTGCCTGGCTCAGGCCCGCTCCAGCTGCTCTTTATTCAAAAAGGGCTTTGGCAGCCCCTCCCTAAACCATTTGGGCTCAAGATGTCACTCCCTGGTCACACCTAGGTTCTTGACTGATTTATTAAGGTTTATGGAGAAAAGCTCCTTTCTATTATTTGCTTGGCAAATACTTTTTTGACTCCTGTTCAGAGATAATCATGATTGCAAGAAGTATGCAAAGAAGTCAGATGTGGTCCCAGGAGCTGCTCTGCAATTTTCACAAGGCCTGAGGAGTGGGGCAGGAGGCGTGTGAGGCTGGTTAGGGTGGGTCATCAGTCTGAAGATGTGAACACACAGGCAAGTTGAGGGTGATGCTAACATCCCCTAGGACATCGCAAACTCTGTGCCCCTGTGGGTCAGGCAACAGAGAGTGGTGGGGACTGTGGTGAACTGGAGAATGGTTGCCCCTTCCCGAAAGCAGCCCCTGACACTCCTGCTGACTATTGCCTTGTGGGAAAGAGTGCCCAGCTTTCCATATCTCTTGATTTGTCAAGAGAAGCCAGAAATTTGGAGTTATTGTGAAAGTTAAAGATTTTTCATGTTGACCACTAGTTTTAAAAAACATTGTATAAGCACTTGAGAAGATGCTCAACTTCACTAATCATTAGGGAAGTACGAATCAAAACTGCAATGAAATACCACCTCACATCTATTAGGATGGCCATTATAAAAAAAACCCCAAACAGGAAATACGTGTTGGTGAGGATGTGGAGAAACTGGAACCTGGGTGCACTGTTACTGGGAATGTAAAATGGTACAACTACTATGGAAAACAATATGGTGTTTCCTCAGAAAAATTAAAAATAGAATTACCATATGATGCAGCAATGCCACTTTTGTGTACATACCCAAAATAAGTGAAAACAGGTTCTGGAAGAGGTATTTGTACACCCACAATCATAGCAGCATTATTCACAATAGTCAAGAGGTGAAAGGAACCCAAGTGTCAATTGACAGATGAAGGGATAAAGAAAAAAGTGGTGTATACATACAAAACATTATTCATCCTCAAAATGGAAGGAAATTCTGACATTTGCTACAACATGGATGAACCTTGAGGACATCACGCTAAGTGAAAGAAGGCAGTCACAAAAAGACAAATACAGCGTAATGGTCAAAATCACAGAGACAAAGTAGAATGGTGGTTGCCAGGGGCCAGGGGGAATGGGAAATGCAGAGCTAGTGTTTAATGGGGACAGAGTTTCAGTTTTGCAAGATGAAAAGAGATTTGGAGATGAATGGTGGTAATGGTTACACAACGAATGAATTTAATACACTGACCTAGACACTTAAAAATGAAGATTGTAATGGATCTTAGACGTGACTGGTGCCATTTTACACACAACAAGCACAAAATAGCCACCAGCCTTTTCCTTACGAGAAACCTCGTGATTTCTGAGAAATAGAAACTCCTCTACTTCCACATGGGTGCAACCCTCCACCTGATTGCATCTGCCAGCCTTATCTTCCACTCCAGCACCAAACCCCTCCCTGACTATGTCAGCCTTCCTTGCAGCCTATATAAGCTCTCCCACCCCCAGGCCTGGTGCTGCTCTCCATTTTGAGTGCAGCCTGGCAGACTTTTTTCCTTTAATAAAGTTTGATTGGTAGCCAGTGTTTTGGCTCACTTTCTTTCAGATGGTAAATTCTATGTGTTTTTCACCCCAATACAAAAATAGGGGGGAAAACATTGTAAGTACAGCATGAACCAAACAAAACTTGCCTTTGGTCCCCACGTGGCCCAAGGCTGCTAGCTCATCCCCTCTGCTGTATGGATCCTTTGGGCTGGCCCATGGGCTGTATCCATTTGCCCACCCAGGCTGCTATACACAGGTGTGGGAGTCAGGCACACCTGGGTTTGAACGCTGGCACTGTTTCCTTTCAGTTATGGGATGTTTGACTCTTCTATGAATGAGTTGGGGATTAGAAAAGCCTTGTCACTGGCTATAGTTGTTTTTAATAGATCTGCGACATAACCAGCACCATTTTAGCCAAGCCCAAGTACAAAATGGTGCTGTCCACCTCCCCACCCCTCCCCCATTCTCCTTTACAAGAAGCCTTATGGTTTCAGAGAAAACGAAACTTTCGGCATTTCTGCATGTGCAGAACTCTCCATTCCCGTGACCTAACTCAATCCCCACCCCGGAATTACATCACCCAGCTCTTGGCACCAACATACCAATATAAGCTCTCACCACCCTAGGTTAGCCACTGTCCCCCATTTTCAAGGCAGCCCTGGGCTGCCTCCCCCCACACTTTCAGCCTGGCAGATTCTTTTCCTTTAATAATGCTTGAACGGTACCCAGCGTCTTGGTTCACTTTCTTTCAGTTTTCTACCCAAAAAGTCTCTGGAGGTACTGACCCCAAATGCCTCAGCTCAGGTGCCTGGATTCACTGACCTGGAAATAAGATCTACTGCTGGCTCGAATACCCTCTGTGTGATAGCAAAGGTGAGTTCAGCTCCTGGTCATGGGAACTGGTTACCAACAGCTGATATGAAATGGTATTTTAAAATTACAAACTCTCTTTGAACCTGTGCTTAACATTAAGAGGAGGGCAAAAAAAATTTGCCTAGACATGCGGAAGGCGAGTGTTCATGGGGACCGAGCCAAACATTGCAGAGGAAAGGAGCAGGGAGAGGGTGTATTAGCAAATAATTTTTAAATAATATAATTTCCCCCACAGTTTTCTTGTAGAGTTTAAATTTTTGTTGTTGCTTGTTTTGTCTGTGGGATTCCAACTGACTTGCTTTTTCTTACAGTGTAAAATATTGTAGAATTAGAATTTTGTAGTTAGTGGCCGGCCCGTGGCTCACTCGAGAGAGTGTGGTGCTGACAACACCAAGTCAAGGGTTAAGATCCCCTTACAGGTCATCTTTTAAGAAAAAAAAAATTTTTTTGTAATTAGAGTTAGAATTGTAATTATTGTGAACTAGTTTTTTTTATAAAAAACAAATTTTTGAGTTATAGTCTTAAAATTTACCACCTTTTCTTGGGCAGGTACTGGGGATCCAAAAACCAATAAGTGGGGCAGGGTATTGTCCTCAAGGAGCTTACACTGAAGAGGAGAAGACAGAACACTAAATGTAATTTGCTAGCTTCTGGGCAGGAGGGTACCAAGGATCAGTAAGTGACACAGCTGGAGAGGGAATGTAGCCTGCTGGTGAGGAGGCCTGAGTTGAAAAATAGAGTACCCAGGAGTGAGCCAGAGAGCAAATGGGAGTGGGGGGGTCGAGAAGCACCACGTCTTGCCTGTGTGCCTGTCATTTAAGGCCCAGAAGCAGGGCCTGATACTAAGTGCTGCCTTGACATCTGGTGAAACTGGGAGAGCCCCGAATGCCCTAACCACAAGTTCTGCTCCCTGCTCTGTCCCTCGGATAAGCGCTCCAGCCAAACAACCCTCCTTAAAAGGGGGCACTTCCTGCTTATCTCTGAGTACTGGAGTCAGTTCCATGTCAGCCTGAGGAATTATTCAAACAGGCCTGTCACACCCCCTGCAAGAACCAGGAGTCACTCCATGCCCTCGACAGGACAAAGCCTGCTTCCACAGGCTTTCACTCTGGTTGTCCATTCTGTTCCCATGTGTAGCTTCTGTGTGGCCCTGCATGGTATGTGGTGTCCTCCCCCAGGCTATCAGGGATAAACTGCTGTCTATCTCATCTGTCCAGTGTCAGATGTCATGTGTCCTACCATTCCTATAACCCTAGAATGGGAATCCCTCCCTCGCCAGCAGGCAATTAAAATAAAGTCCATAAGGGATGTGTGTGGAGAGCCCTAAATCAGCATTGCTAAAGGATCCAGTGAGGCCAGGGGTGACAGGATGGCTGCTAAGGGAGTAGGCAGAGACCAGCTCGTGAAAGTTCTAGTACCTTTAACTGGGCATCAAGGAGCATTATAGCGGCAGCCCTGGAGGTGTTGAGCAGGGGCCAGATCTGAGTTTTAAATAGAAGATTCTGGACAGCATGTGGCTGGGTCTGAAGGGGATGAGACTAGAGGTAACAAGTCTTTTACTGGAGGTAAGAGATGATGGGAACCTCAACTAGGACCAGGAGTGTGGGGTTGGAGAGGAAAGGAAAGCCTTGGGAAGTGTTTATAAGGTAGACAATGCAATCAGGTTGGCCCCACCTAATAAAAAGGCAGCAAATATGTGTTGAACAGATTAGTGAATGAATGAACATTAATTGAGCTTTTACTAGGCCTAGGAGGGCTGCAGGTAAGGCTGGGTAGGGAGAGCACTTCCCACGGGCAGCTGGCCGTGGAGATAAGTGAGGGCTGTGGGGTTCGCCTTGTGCTCTGCTCACCAAGCATAATACGGAGGCCTGGAGGAGTAACAGGAGATCTAAGACAAAGATACGGCCCACAAGGCACCCACTGTGATTTGCAAACCAAAAATGACTATGAGCACATGCTAAATTGCTGCTTCAGACTAGGTGTGCTGAGGAGTTCTGAAAAGACAGATGACATTTCTCTTCATTTTCTCATGGGAGATAAGACTTGGGCTTCCTGAAAAAACAAAAACAACATTCATTTCTTTCCTTTGGGTAGGGTTAACCTTCATGATGTTGACTCAGGTGTGGATTAACCAATGGAAACAAATTCAGGATTTTTTTTTTCCTTTTTGTCTTTTTTTGTGACCGGTAATGGGATCGCAACCCTCGGTGTCGCGCCCGCACTGCGCTCAGCCAGTGAGCGGACCGGTCTCTATATGGGATCTGAACCCTCGGCGGGAGCGCCACCGCACTCCCAAGCACTGCACTCTACCGAGTGCGCCACTGGGCCAGCCCAAATTCAGGATTTTTTTAAAAAGTCAAGGCTAGGGAGTGTGACCAAGGTCCTCTGGACTGTGATTTCAGGAGAAATTTTAGAAAGATGAGAGAGATGAGACATTCAATGTATTAAACACTAAAGAACTTCATGTCAGTAGTTCTCGACCTTGATTACATGTTCAAACATCTGGGGAGGTTTTCAAAATACTTAAACCTCAGCTCCACGCCCAGAGGTTGTGATTCAGTTTGATAGGGGCTCACCAAGTATTTGTTGTTATTTATGTTATCATTTGTGTTGTCATCTTCAGAACAGCTATGGGGAGGAGCTGTCTACTAGATGATTAGCTCAGTCTCTGGTGGGAGAGAAAATGCCCACCAGGCAAAATTATTATGTTAAAGGGCTTTTAAAATCACTAGCTTTCACTACCACATTCACTAAATCACTGCTGAAAAGTCTTGCTCATGTTCTCAGACAAAACAATCAAGATTTATACGTATAGGAAAGCTTCAAGTTGAAAAAAAATGATAGTAAAGAAGATTTCATCTTATTGATTCAAACTTAGGCACTTTACCATGCATTTTGTTGTTGTTGTCATTGGCTGGGCAGTTTAGAGATCAGAACCCTTGACCTTGGAGTTATAACACCATTTTTTTTTTGTCTTTTGTCTTTTTTCCATGTCCGGCAACGGATCGCAACCCTCAGTGTCGCCCCCGTACCGGACCGGGGACTGGCAACGGGATCGCAACCCTCGGTGCTGCTCCCACGCCTCGCTCAGCCAGTGAGCGGGAACCAGTCTGCATGTGGGATCCGAACCCTCGGGCGGGAGTGCCGCCACGCTTCCCACGCGGCGCACTATCCAGTGCACCACCGGGCCGGCCCCCTATAACACCATGTTTAACTGAGCGAGCTAAGTGGCCAGCCCAATGAAGCATCTTGAAGAGCTAGTTGTTATCCAATGTAATTGAAAGTGCTGATAGGTTAATTAAGTTGACATCTTAAATTCTCATGACAATCTTTGTTTCATCTTCTCCCTGCCCCAAAGTAAACCATAAATCAAGGTTTACAAGGACTTAGAGGATTTTTTTCCCCTTAATGAATCTTCCAAAAGGCGTGGCAGTGTCTGGAGAAACCTGCTTTTCATTAGCTCCTGGGTTCAGCTGCCAACTCCCCCTGTGGTTTTTAGCAATTTCTTTTTCTGTTTTCCCATCAATGTAATCAGCAAAAGGCACCACATGCCCATGGATGACACTCACAACAAACGAGGCTCTACTGCAAGTACTTTCAAAAATGTAGAAAAGACACATACCCCTCCTCAGACATGCTGAATTTCCAAAACAACTCATTAATTTACAAAGTAGTGTAAGTGAGCCAACAGAGAATTGGTCATGGTGTACAATCCTCCTAATATGCTGATGAGAACTTTCAGCATGAGGCACCCCCCAGTTAAATGATAAAGAAAAAAGTAAATAAATAAAAATTCCAGAGTTAAAAATTACAATAACTGAAATTTAAAAGTTCACTAGAGGAGAACATCAGTAGATTTGCATGGGCAGAAGAAAAAATGTGTGAACCTGAAGAGAGATCAATTGAGATGTAACCGAAGAACAGAAAGAAAAACGAATGAAAAAAATGAACAGAGCCACAGAGAAACATGGGATACCATTAATCACACCAACGTACACATCATAGGAGTATCAGAAAGAAAGGAGAAAGAATCAGAAAAAAAAAATTGAAGAAATAATGGTGGAAAACTTCCCAAATGTATTAATAAACTAAAATCAATGCATCCAGGAACCTCAATGAACCCCAAGTAGGATAAGCCCGAAGATATCTACAAATAGACACAATAGAATAAAAATTTGGAAAGTCAAAGACAAAGAGAAAATCTTAAAGCAGCAAGAGAAATATGATGTCTCCTTTACAAGCTAACCCCAACAAGATTAACCATTGACTTCTCAGGCAGAAACAATGGAAGCCTGAGGAAGTGGATTACATATTCAAAGTGCCCGAACAAAACAAACTAAAACTGTCAACCAACAATCCTATATCTAGCAAAGCTACCTTTCAGAAATGAAGGCAATATAAAGATATTCCCAGATTAAAAACAAACAAACCAAAAAACAGTAAACTCAGTGCTAGCAGACTCACCTTACAAGAAATACCAAAGGAAGTTCTTCAGGCTGAAAATAATTGAGCAGAGACAGTAATGGAGATCCACAGGAAAAAACAAAGAGCACTAGTAAAAGTAATTACCTAATTTTTAATTTAATTATTAAGACACTATAAATGGATATTTTTTCTCATTTTTTTCTTAACTAGTTTAAAAGGAGTATAAAATAATATGTATGTAATGTATTGATGGGCCTATAACCCATAAAAATGAAATGTGTGTAATTTATTTGCCAACAACAGCCCAAGGAGCAGAGTGGGAGTAAAGCTGTAATGGCCTAAGGAAATGACTGTAGATGGTAAAGTAAAATTGTGACAATGTATTGCTGGGGTTTGCAACATTAATAGATGTAGTAAGTACAACAATAATACCACCAAGGCTGGAGAAGAGAATAGAGCTATGTAGGAGCAGCATTTCTATCAGTGGAATTAAACCATTATAAGCTAATTCTGTTAAACTAAATATGGTAAACTATAGAGCAACCAATTTTTTTTCTTCTTTTTCCTTCAGTGACATGATTCAGATGCAAGCCAAGCAGTTATTAAAAATTAAAAAATCAATTGATAATAATTAATGAATTTTAAATGCCTCATTAGAAAATATTCACCATGTCAGTAGAAAGCCTGTTAAAATCCCCAGAAGGCAGGTAGACTTCCAGCTCTGCTCTAGACTGTGGCCTTCTCCCTGAAATTTCACTATAAACACATCTTCACCATCCTCCTAAACGGAGTGGAATCTATAAGCTGATGGTAAACACTTCCACCTCATACTTCAATGTTATAAATTTTCCCCAGTATCCTCCCCCTTATGTATGAGGGTACTTCAAAAAGTTCATGGAAAATTGAATTAAAAGATAATATGAATCCTTACATGAGCTTTTTTTTTTTTTTTTTTTTTTTTTTCAAAAGATGACCAGTAAGGGGATCTTAACCCTTGACTTGGTGGTGTCAGCACCACGCTCTCCCACGCTCTCCCCTTTACTGGTTGTCTTTTTATAAATAAATAAATAAATAAAATCTGTTTTGTCTGAAGTTAATATAGCTACTCTACTTTTATTTGATTAGTGTTAGTATGGTATATCTCACTCCATCCCTTTATTTTTAATTTGTCTTTGTCTTTATATTTAGAGTTGGTTTCTTGTAGGCAACATATAGTTAGGTCATTTTTTTAATCCACTTTGTCATTCTTTTTCTTTTAATTTAGGTATTTAGACCATTCACATTTAAAGTGACTATTAGGGCCGGCCAGTGGCTCACTTGGGAGAGTGAGGTGCTGATAACACCAAGGCCACGGGTTCGGATCCCATATAGGGATGGCCGGTTAGATCAATGGGTGAGCGTGGTGCTGACAACACCAAGTGAAGGGCTAAGATCCCCTTACCGGTCATCTTTTTTTAAAAAAAATTAAAAAAATAAAATGACTATTGATAGAATTAGATTAATATCTACTGTATTTGCAACCATTTTCTGTTCATTGCCATTGTTCTTTGTTTCTTTTTTGTCTTCCACTCTTTTTCTGCTTTCTCTGATTTTAATTGAGCATTTTATATAATTCCATATTCTCTTCTCTATTTGCATATCAAATGTACCAATTTTGCAAATTTTTTTAGTGGCTTCCCGTGAGTTTGCATTTACAACTAACCAAGTCCACTTATAATTAACACCATACGACCTCATTAGTAGTATAGGTACCTTATAACATCCCTTGAAATATTCTCATCCCATACTCTTCAATGTTCAAAATAGAGTTATTTTCTAGTGTTTTTCCCTTATGTATATATTTCTTCGTATGCCTATACTTTTAGAAAAATATATACTTACTGATTTTTTCACTTCATAAATTACAAACACAGGGATTTAATTTCAGGTAAAATTATTCATTTAACAGATATTTATATATTTCTTGTTTCCACTATATAAAAGTAGAAGAGAAAAAACAGATGACTAGTGTGAAGGTACCAAAAGCCAAAATCCTCACACAACTTGGCCCTTACCCTGCTGTGTAATTAGAGTAAGTGATCTCATTGTGCTATGTTAGCATTTTTCTGTGCCTATAAAAAGGCTTAATTAAAAACATTAAAGTAATTATATTACTTATACCTTAGTTTCTCTTTCTTTGTAATGACTATTAGGGCAGAATATCTTCCTCAGGGCATAATAAAACATAAAAGTTAGATAACAACACGAGATATAAAATACCCAAATAAAGGTACCCACTGTGCTAAGTGAAATAAGCTAGGCACGGAGAGACAAATACAGCATGATGTCGCTTATCCATTGAAGTTTTAAAAAGTCGAACTTATAGAAACAAAGAGGGGGTAGTGGGAGCACCAAATCCGAACCTGACTGTTTTAAGTCTAGGTGACAACCTACTCCTCGGGACTGGAATGTGAAATGGGGCTGCCTTGTGGGATTGAGCCCTCAACCTGTGGGATCTGACTCTATCTTCTGGAAGACAGTGTCAGAATTGAATTGGGTTATAGAACACACCGCGCTGGTGTCCACTGGAGAATCTGGAGTCAGAAGTGCTGTTTTGAGTGGTGTGAGTGAGAACAGAGGGGAAAAAATACTTTGGGTTTTTTCTTATATGTCTACAAGAGTACTCTCGTTTTGTTTATTTCCTTCACCTAAGTGTCCATTTCCTTATTGACTAAAATGGGGATCACAGACCTCACTTGTCAGGATGCTTGTGAGGAGTAAAGAAGACAGTGCTGGCACATAGTAGGTGATTAATTAATGGTCACTGGTCTTCTCAGTTCAAGCTAACCTTCAGATAATTTTATTAGGGATGCATGGTACACTAGGGTTGGTTAAATCTGCTTGCTGAGGAAAACATGTCCACAACACTCTTTTGACTAAGGCACAGTATTCTCTCAGCAGTGGTTCTCCCAGAACACCAGGCCGTACATGAAGGTGTGACCCTAGCACCAAGGGGGCTTCTGTGGAGCATGACCTCTACTGCAGTGCTACTACCGCTGCAGACCTAAGGTAACCGCACACTGGAGGCACAGACCACACAGTGAAGCTCCAGTGAGAAGTCTGGGAAGAAAAGAAGCAGGAAGTCCTAGGAGTGGAGTGGACACAGTCAATGTAGGTCTCTTCCTCATACAGTTGTCTCATGGTCACTTTGAAGAAAACTGGGCCAGGCTTACCCAAGTCTGCGTTCCAACTGACCCACAGGATGTGGGGTGATGTGTCAGGCTGGGGGCCGTTGCTTGGTCCGCGGGCATCCAGATGGCCCAGGTGCCTACCACGTTAAATGTGGAGATTATAAAGAAAGGACATGATGAGTGTCTGACATACCCTCCCCCCTTCCAGTATTTATAGAGGGCTGATATGGATTTAATTGTGTCCCCCAAGTTTTATGTATTAGAAACTTGATCTCCACTCTGACTGTTAAGAGGGTGGGAAATCTTATTATGGTAAATGAAAGGTGGGGCCTTGAAGAGGTCATTTGATTGTAGGACCGTGCGGTAGTGAATGGATTAATAATCATGGTCATGGGCATGGTTCTGAGGGCTTTAAAAGGACAGCACGTGAGAGTCTCTCTCTCTGCTCCACCATCTGCCATGTGAGACCCCTCCATTGCTGCCAAGGAACACCCTCACCAGATGTGTTCCCTGAACACTGGACTTTCCAGCCTTCAAAACTGTGAGCAGTAAATTTCATTTTCTTACAAATTACCCAGTTTCAGGTATTTATGTTATAAGCAACAGGAACGGACTAATACAGAGGGCACAAGCCAGATCTTCTGGAAGGTCCATGTGCTGCTTTTAAAATATGTCCACAAATTATTTGAAACTCCTTTCCTCAAAAGACAGACCTAGTCCCCCTTCCTGATCCCTGCCCTTGGATATGGGCTGGCCCCAGTGATGTATGTCTAATAAATAGAATGTGCTAGAAGTGACGGCCTGTCACTTTCGGGACCAGGCCATACAGCTTTCTCCTGGCTCTCTCCTTTCTTGCTTTTGGAACCCTGCCACTGTGCTATAAGGAAGCTCAGGCCACCTGCAGAGGGAATGTGTGGATGCCCCAGCCAGAGCCTCACTTAGGTCCTCAGCTGACACCAGCGTCCACCACCACATGAGTGAGCAGGCTTCAGGTGATTATGGCTCCAGCCTTCGAGTCTGACAAACCATCCCATTTGTGCCCTGTCTGAATTCCTGTCCCACAGAAACTTTGAGAAATAAGAAATGATTCCTGTTGTTTTAAGCCAGCAAGGTTTGGTGTAACTGATTACACAGGAATAAACAGCCAATACAGCCATCCTGCTGAGACAAGCAAGAGCATCTCTGAGGCAATTCCATGACTGGACCTATTATATTTAGGCTCAGGCTTCAGGTGACTGTCATCCATTTATTTTCCAAAGGCCATTGAAGGGTCTAGGCAAAACTTTTTTTTTTTAGTTTTAGAAAGTAAAGCAGTGATTCTCAACAGGATACCATTCCCAGAGTGTGTTCTGGAAATTTGTAGAAGCATGATTGGGAAGTACGGTTGGGGTGGAGCTCGGATCCTAAATATCCAGCAATGTGCAGGGAAGTCCTGAAAAGTAAAGAATTTTTTCCTACCCCTCTCAGCGGTTTCAAATGTTCTTTGCTCCTGACTTCTGTTGGGCATGGCCAGTGTGAGGCACAGAGAAGAGCCTGGAGGGTGCAGGGAGAGAGGGGTGACGGCACTTACTACCCAGTTTCTCCTTGCTAGGCTGTGGGTTAGCAGTGGCCAAGTCCTTCTGCCCAAGGCTACAGCTCTAGTGGGGGTCTCCCTATAGCCTCATGACTCACTGACTCCACTGACTGCTGCCTTCCAGAACCCCCAGGAACAGGAGACATAATGGCTTCCCACCTTTTCCTGCCCCGGAGAACTTCAGTCTTCACTGATGGCTTCCCGTAAGCCTGCTTAACCCCTCTTGCTTCACTCCTCTGCCAAGCATGCCATCTGTTCCTGCTGGGCACCTATTAATACTTCATATGTCCACAATTTTCCCTCTTTAGAAGGGAAACATGCTTATATTAAGATTGTTTCTGGGCCAGCCCATGGCTCACTTGGGAGAGTGGTGCTGCTAACACCAAGGCCATGGGTTTGGATCCCTATATAGGGATGGCCGGTTGCTCACTTGGGAGAGCGTGGTGCTGACAGCACCATGTCAAGGGTTAAGATCCCCTTACCGGTCATCTTTTTGTTAAAAAAAAAAAAGATTGTTTCCCTATTTATCTTAGTTATCTACCAAGATAGATAACTCTGGTCTATCTTGTCTGAACATTAGTTTTTATTCTACTCTCCACCCTTAACTCTTCTCTTTTATCCTTCTGTTACTTCTCATCTGGAATATATTCTGAGCTTCTCACTTATTTTCAAATCCAAACTTATTCATTATAAGTAGATAACAACTATCTAAGTTCTACACACGGGTGCGAGCATTTGCTCTTTTATTATGTTTTCTAGTGTAGTCATGCTACAGCAATAATACATCAAAATACATATTACATAGTATTTCTTTATAAATTACTTTTCTTCTATTTATTTATATTATAGTTTGGAATATATGTGTATTCGTATATATCATATACAACATATACTATATATAATGTGTGTATATGTACTTAATTATATATGTGTGGGTAGGTCATGTTATCTGTGTATTTCATTTCTGGACAGTAAAGGGGATTTACCTAATAATAATTATAGTAGTGAGGTGATTAGGCTTCATAGGGATGAGAGCCTCTGTCATGAGAGCTCCACAGTGTTTGAAAAGGATTTAACAGGGTCTCCTCTATGAAGTTGGCCCCACAGACTCCTTACAAAACCTGTGTGATTTTGTGGCCTTCCAGAAAACAGCAGTCAGTCAATCAACCCACAAAAGGACTCCCAAGCACAAGAAGCTATTGTTTGAGCTCCTTTGCCCTAGAATAGTCTGGAAGTATGGTGGGAATTCTGAAACCCACCTAACCATCTGGAAGCCTCAGGATTGCTCAAGATGTTGAAGTAAAAGTCTCCTCGAGTGTAAATGTACAAACAATGAGGCTTCCTTGGCCCACATTTGCTTATCCTGTCCTCCACTTCCCATGACATTGGAAATATGCACCAACCTAGGTTACAGTGTTCTGGACATCATCGTAAGACACCCTCTGAAGTAGAGGGCTTGACTGCCGAATACAGGAATAATCCTACTGGAACATGCCAGTGCCTCTTGGAGAGTTCCAGGGTGTTAAAGAATAGTAAGGAAAGTGCACCACCACACACCATCTTATAGATCGACTCATATTCTTAATTCTATTATCCTTCTATGTCCTCATAAAACACCCCATTGTGACTTCCTTTAGAAAGCTGCCAGATAAAATGGAACAAGACAATGACACAAAGTGCACTAGAACAGAGCTCACACATAACAATGAGACCTTGACTGCTGTCATCCTTACAGCTCCATAATATCATCCTCTTCCAAGAAATTGGGACTCATTTGCAGGCATGACCTCATTTATCTATACATCAAGCCTATACACAGGTGGGGTGTTATCATCACCATTATACCTTATGCAGTTAGGACTATCTCAAGATCACCTGGAAAACTGGCCATAAAGACGAGCCTGGAAACTTAGTTCTGCAATTTTCACTTTCATTTTGCCCCTGTTAGAGCTTGTTACCACTGGCTGTAAGGCTCAAGAAACATTTAGAAAAACAGATACGTACACTGCCATCCAAATGTGAAAACTGCAACATCGATGCCTAAGTGCTTGAAACTCTCTGCAAAAGAAGAAGGAAAAAAAGATTCTCTTACATCACTAGAAGAAACTGTAGAACACCTCTGGCTAATGCACATGCCAAAAGTACGTGTGTCTTTTAAATGTCACATCATGAAAAGAAAAGGAAAAAAATGAAATATTAATTTCAAAAATCAAGAAATATCCCTTTCCAAAAACCAAAAAAAAACCCCCCAGCACAGATAAGGTGGAGATAGGTTCCTTCTCAAGCCCTCTGCTAGTAGAGGTGTTAAAACACACATGAAAGGGAATCAGAGAAATGGGAAGAAATATGAGTACATTGAAATGATTTGTCTTTTAAGACATCTAATTTCAGTCTCCAGTAACTGCAATCTCCCTACTTGGTGTATCATCCAATGACAGTCAAACAATCTCAAGCAGCTCAGGGTCTTCTCAGTTAACACATGTACCACCAACCCATGTGGTGACCTCATGATCCTACATAACAGAAACGTCTGCCCTTGACCTGAGCACATCTCAGCCTGTTGTTAATATGAAGCTTATTTCCCAAGTCAGAAAAGTTAATTCATTACAACTATAATAGAAATACAGTTTTAAAATAAAATTGAAAGTATCTCTCCAATGCGCTAATTTAAGAGTTTGGTTTCCCCCTGACCCTTACTGCGAAGCTCTCCCAGCACATGCTTTCAGGCTTCAGGGCATCTGTGAAGTGGGATGGAGCACTAGGCCTGGTGTTGAGGGCTGGCACTGTGTAGTGACCTGGGTGACCTCCTACAAGCCACAGTACATTTACCTTGAACCCACATCATAAAGGAATAGGGCCAAGCCAGAAAGACTTGGGAAGCCCCGTTCCTGAACTCCCACCTGCTTATATGTGAATTTGCTTGAGAGACTAGAGATAATCGCTGTACCCCGTTTTTGGCCACACCTGGGCCAGGTCATGTCTCCCTTTGTGCCACCCCAGCATTGCCAGAGCTGACCCATCTTTATGTGCCCATATAATGTTAAAGACATTTCTACACTTACTACATTGCCTTGTGAATGTTTCTTTACCTTGTCTTCTCCCCAGTGAGACTGTGAGCATCTCAGGATCATCACATCATCAGGATCAGGGTCCCTTCCATTTGAGCCCCAGCAGCCCAGCTGGGCAGGACACAGTAAGCACCCAATAAGGGGCTGTTAGCAATCTACACATTAGAGCGAGTTATCAAACTAACACAAATGAACATATCTGCAGGAGAAATGTCTTGTTTTTAAAGTTAATCTACTTAAATAGTCATAATCTAAGATGACTTTTCTGTTCCTTTTTTTTTTTAAGGAAGTTCTGAACTAATTCTATTTCCTGGACCCCCACCCCCCGAAAAAATTATTTTTGCATCAATGTATTTAAGCAGGCAAGTTAGTGAGACCCACTATTCTATTTTCAGTAGAATCTTGAACTCCAAGGAACTCAAAATATATAAGTAAGACTGAATTTACATTTGTAACAATTTTGAACAATAAGTTGGAGGAAGATTAAAAAAAATAGCCATTTATCATCTGAGCCCTTGCTGGAACCCATAAATCAGTTCTAGAACTCTGTACTTTAAATTCACTGAATTAGTGATTTTTTTCTTATCATCTGTCTTTCTAAAGATGATAACTTTATAGTCAACAGCACAGATCCTTTTATTTCATTTTGTAAAGCCCCACTCCAACAGAACCCCAGAATATCAAGTGCACGAAAGAGAAAGACAATCTGGTAAAAAGTCTGATTTTTAACAATCTGAGTTTTCGAGCTGTCTAAACAACTAGTGGCCCACCAGTGTGGCAGCAGTCTCCTCCCTTCTGTCCCTAAGGCTCATCAAGAGTTGCCTATGAGGGCCAGCCCATGGCTCACTTGGGAGAGTGCGGTGCTGATAACGCCAAGGCCATGGGTTCAGATCCCTTTCATAGGGATGGCCGGTTGGCTCACTTGGGAGAGTGTGGTGCTGACAACACCAAGTCAAGGGTTAAGTTCCTCTTACTAGTCATCTTTAAAAAAAAAAAAAGTTGCCTATGGACAGGCAGCCTGGTTAGCTCAGTTGGTTAGAGCGCAGCCTTGTAACACCAAGGTCAAAGTCAAGGATTTGGATTCCCATACCAGCCAGCTGCCAAAAAAAACAAAAAAAACAAAAACAAAAACAAAACAGTTGCCCATGATGTTACCTACCTATCTCATTGCTTACCTTCCATTTAAAGGTTTCATCTACCCTCCAAATACTTACTGAGTGTCAGCCCTGAGTGCTCCCTGGGAGGGGAAACCATGGGAAAGATGTTATAAGACATCATGATAAAAATATACAGACAGAAGTTTATAAAATGTGCTAAGAACGTCAAAGGAAAGAGTGGGGTGGGGTGAATTCAGAGAAGAGGTGCTTGAGCTGGACCTTGGAGGATGAACAGGAGTTTGCCAGGGTGGTGCTATTCAATCCATGGAGAGCAGGAAGGGGAGGGGCCCGGAGCGCAGTGTCCTGAAGAAATCCTAAGTAGCTTGAAGTGGCAGGGAATACCACGGGGTGGGGAGGGGAAGCAGAGAGGAACAGTGAATCATGCTTAAAGCTAGGGGCAAGTTGGCATAGATGGGAACAGAGCTGAGATTTGATGCTGGAGTAAGGAGTCACTAGAGGTTTATGAACAGTTCAGGTAAAGGTTCTATTCAGATAGTAGGAGAGCAGAAGAATGAAAAGAGGTGAAGAGACGTGGGAATGGCTAAAACACCAGGTGAGACACTTGCATTAGTCCCGGGGAGAAAGGACAAGGGCCCAAGGCTACATCCAAGGCTGAGGCAACAGAACAGAGAGAACCTAACAGATCAAAGAACGCAGAGCAGGCAAGGGGTGCTTGGTAACTGACACCACGTGGGGTGGAGGGAAAGGGAGCTGCTGGGAGAGATGCTAAGAAGGTGCTTAATCTTTTGTGAAACCAAAGAGAGTTGTGAAATCGGTGGAGATTAGGGAACTACAGGAGGAGAGAGAGGTTTGGGAAGGCAAAGAATGGGGTGAGTTTGAGACACGTTGAGCTTGAGGTGCCTGATGGTCATTCAAGAAAGACTGCCTGGAATTGCAGAATGCACCTGGAGCTCCAGAAAACCACTATGGGATAGATCTTGTATTCTCCCATATAGACAGACAGAGTTTAGTTTTAATTCAAGAGATTGCAGAGCCATTGTAATTCCAAAACAATGGAGCAATACTCATTCCACAGACGTGATAAAATCAGGAAAGCTAATCTGGCAGTTGAAAAAGATGGCCTGATGCCGAATCAGACTGGGATGTTCTATGGTTTTGTTTTGGGGGCAGTTGGCTTTTGGGGGGGGTGTGGGGGGAAGTTGCAATGTTATTTGCTTGTTTGTTTGTTGTGGTCATGTAGATATCAGCTGACTGTCTCCTTCCCAGAATGTACTTAATTCCTAAGACCTGGTATATATTCACTGGCATGAGTCTATGTCTGCCCGTAGGTGAGAAGAATGTGTTTTGTCACATCAGTCAAAATGGGAAAGGGTAAAAAGAAGGCAATTACAAAATAAAGTTATGACAAAAGTTGCTCTTCTGCTTCTCTCTTTGGAAGACTTGATTAGACCTATTAGGATGGTCTTTCGATATGGGTGAGCAGGGTGTGCACTGAACAAAACTAGGGATTGCAGTTTGCATCTTTGAAGAAACAAGCATCTATAACAAAAAATTTCAGGCAGTTGGCAGTAAAAATGCCTTAAGGAAAGAGACATCGTTCTCTAATTTGCACAAAGATACTGTCTGCGCTACCAGAAACTCTCCCTCCCAGTTGAAGACAGACGGCTAGTGTGAAACATAAGAGCAGTAACATATATTCACTTCACACACAACTAGAAGGCTGAAAAGAAACACAATCCACTCATTCTCCAGTTGCTGGAATCACACTATGAACATCAGCCTGGAATTCAGTCTTTAGCCAGAACGAACACAATTCAAGATATAATCAGGCTTAAAATATTGTTGCAGTCAAATGCAACATTCTTTTACCAAAAGAGAATGTATAGCATCTCCAGTTTACATCTTGTAGAAGTGGAGAATGAAGCCAGAAGATATCTTGACTTACCTAGTTCTTTGCTAGAATTCATATATCAATTTCTTAAGTGGCAGACGTTCTCTTATATGAACATATATCATCAAGAATGCCACTAATAACATTTTAGTGTTGTTAAAGCAAATTTCGGAGAAAGAAATACTACTTACGTCCATTACACCTGAACTTGTTCATTTGCTTTTTTATGTACTTATTGGCTGGCATTCCCCAGAAACTGTAAGACTCTGTCTTGTTTATTGCCAAATCCTTAGTGCATAGAACAGTGCCAGGCACATAGTAGGTGTTTAATAAATCTTCCTTTGGCTGACCAACAAAGCAAATTTATTTAGCCTTTTATATTAAGATTTAAAAGAACTTAGTCGCAATGAAAAGAAGTCAGGAACTGGGCCAATTTAAGATTATAATGATAATCATCTTGATGAAAATGGTGAATATTTATTGAGCAATGAATGTGCCAGGCTACTGTTCTTTTTTTTTTTTTTTAAAGATGACCGGTAAGGGGATCTTAACCCTTGACTTGGTGTTGTCAGCACCACGCTCACCCAGTGAGCTAACCGGCCATCCCTATATGGGATCCGAACCCGCGGCCTTGGTGTTATCAGCACCACACTCTTCCGAGTGAACCACAGGCCGGCCCAGGCTACTGTTCTGATGTCTTAAATAAAGGTGGCTCCAACCAACCACAGATCAAAATGATTAAAAAGAAAAATTGTTTGTACTGAGCTGGGGTGTTTTTAAAATTTTTTTTGCTACAGACTGTTTTTTCTTGTCCTTATTCCCTAAACAATATAGTATAATAACTATTTACGTAGCATTTACATTGTATTAGGTATTATAAATAATCTAGAGATGATTTAAAGTACATGGGAGGATGTGCATAGGTTATATGCAAATACTCCACCATTTTATATCAGGGACTTCAGCATCTGCAGATTTTGGTATTTGAGGGAGATCCTGGAACCAATCCCCCATGGATATGAAGGGATGACTGTATATGGACTCACTGTGTCCTCACATGACCTATGGAACCTCAGGCAAGTTAGGAAATTTTCCCAAATTCAGCCAGTTGGCAAGTGGCAGAGCCCACATTCAAACAAGCACTTGTGCATTCTCCACAATAGGAGCTTTAGTTGCCGTTGTTAGTCTGAACAATAACATCCTTCCACTCACTTTATTACCCAGAGACTGATAAATTCGGACAAACTGAGGTAGCTTTCTTGTCCTCCTTTCAAGAATGATGTACATTTAACTCATTCAACAGTCATTTTCTCCATTTTGCTAGTGGAAAAACTCCTGAACAAATAAGCAGATGTTTTGCTCCCTGAGCAGTTTCGTCTGAATACCACATGGTGTGTGTAAGGTCCACACCCTTGGTTAGCTCAAATATGGCTCAGCCCACGCATCACAAGGCCTGAGATTCCATTTCATCCCACCATTTTGAAAATGCTCATACAATATAAGCTTCAACAGGGGCTTTTTTGTTATTGTTAATGCTATAAACAAACAGCAGTTAGCACAATACTGAGTGAATGAATGAATCCATGCTCTGAGAACCCCGAGACAATATATGACCCTCACACCCTAAAAAGAAAACGGTTATATTACTTATCTGTATTTTATTTTAGAGCAGTAAATTACTATGCAATTATAAAAATAGTGTCTTTTTTCTGTCTTCAATGATTTCCGTAGTTAAAATAGAATTAAAAGTCTCAATCTCACAAGTATTTGAAAAGATACAAAGTCAGCAGATTCCTCTGAGGTCTTAGCTATCCATGTTGTCCAGGGAAAATGCTGGCCTCTGGACAACTGAACCCTGATTGTTGAGAAGTTGGCCAGCTACCATTTTCTACCTGAACTGCGGAAAGGACTACACCGTGTTTAGGGCGCCCCCTTCTGTTCGAAGGGCTGAAGCCTTATGGAGAACGAGGGCAAGGCTTTCTGTGCATGGGGATCTTAGGTCAAAGGTCAGAGAATCACAGGCTTTCTTTCTAGGAAAGGAACTTACAGACAACTAGTTCAAACTCACACATTACAAACGAGGAAAAAGAGCCCAAAGAGGTCAAATGGCTCATCCACTGTTATATAAACGGTTAAATCTCAAAAGGGAAAGAAGCTGGATTCCCCGACTTGAGCCTCCCACTAACAAGCGGAAACTGAACTCTTAACTGAGTCCTGAGACTCTGGGGAGTGGTTTGAGACTTACAGGAGTGGCCTGAGACTCAGACTCTGGTAAACAGATCACCTCCTAGCATTGTCATTTAAAAAAATCTGAACATGATGCTCAGTCTTGCTTAACTGTAAATATGGAAATAATAATAATAATAACTTATTAAGGGATAATTTGCTTTTCTTAAAATATTAAATATATGGGTACCTGGATGCATTATTTAAATTACAAAATAAATACATCGATAAGGTTCCTTTTCTCAGTAGGCAGGGTTTGTGGTATTATGATTTCATAAGCACACCAGTGTGCAGGATTGACTCAAGACACCTCAGTGAGGCCGGTGAGGAAGTTCACATAGCCCCAATCTACCTTACCCGTCCTGCCTCCTGCCACACCTCCCCATGCTCCATCCTCCAAGCTCCCACGGTTCTCTGCACCTCTGAATAGCCCTGGTCACACTATGATCAGTGGTTTGCACATCCATCTCTCATTGCTCCGAATACTGTATTTCTTTTTTTTTTTTTTTTTCCTTTTTAAGGATGACCGGTAAGGAGATCTTAACCCTTGGCTTGGTGTTGTCAGCACCACGCTCTCCCAAGTAAGCTAACCGGCCATCCCTATATAGGGATCCGAACCCGTGGCCTTCGTGTTATCAGCACCACACTCTCCCAAGTGAGACATGGTCCGGCCCTTGTATTTTCTCTTCTAAAATAGTATCCTACTTTAATGCCTAGTGCAGACTGGAAAATATGGAGGAAGGGCTGGCATTGAAAATCATAACCTCATAACCACCAGGGTAAAAACTGGTTTAGGCAAGAATCATTAGTGGATGCATAATCTTAAGGTGTCTCCCCACAGATGGTTTTAGGTACAAGGGAAAAAATTGTAACTGTACAAGGCAGAAAGCAGGCACCAGCAAATGTCATACCCTGAGAAGGACACCACTTCTCTTGTGTAAAGTATTCTGAGGAGGATTGCATCCCCTCAACCTAGTCACGTGGGAAACTTACGCAAACCCCAAATCAGAAACGATCAGCTACCAAAAAGAAGGACCTTCTTGCAGCAGCCGGGCTTCGCCTTTGTACCGCGCCTTTCGCCTTACCGCCACAGGCTGGTTTGTTGTTTCTCCATTTGAATTCTCACATTTGTTGCATCCCTGGGAAGGACCCCCAGGGCCTGTCCCCTCTGTGAAGACGGCTGAAGTCACTCCGGGGCAGACGTCCCCGGGGCGCGCCTGCGGGGCCCTGGGCTCGCCGCGCACGTTCTCCGTTGGTTCCGCAGGCGGCTGCCCAGGCCGGCTGGCC
>NW_007729610.1:39359-47797 GCF_000696425.1 Galeopterus variegatus | reverse complement strand
TGGGCCCGGCTCCTGCCCACCGCTCCGAAGGGCGCGGGGAGCGCCAGTCCCCGAGCGAGGACCTCGAGCAGCCGCCGGAGCACACGGCTCCGGGACTCGGTGCCCCGGCTGCACCCGGCCCGCGGGGCACACAGCCCGGCCCTCGACCCGCTGACCGCACCCCGCACAGACTCTGTGTTCGTTTTTCAAGAAACAATTCAAATTGCTGCTCAGATTTTGAAATTTCCTGAAACTGTCAGTGTAGGGGCCATGTTTGGATCCTGTTTCGTTTTTAGACCAACTTGGTAAAAATGCTCTTGCGGCCCGTCCTCCCCGAGCCTCACGCAATTTCACTGCATGTGAGCGCTGAAGAAAACAACAAAAAGAAGGACGCTGTTCTTTAAAAGTTGTCATATAAAGGGCCGGCCGGTGGCTCATGTGGGAGAGTGCGGTGCTGATAACACCAAGGCCACGGGTTCGGATCCTATATAGGGATGGCCGGTTGCTCACTTGGGAGAGCATCGTGCTGACAACACCAAGTCAAGGGTTAAGATCCCCTTGCCGGTCATCTTTAAAAATAAATAAATAAAATAAAATAAAATAAATAAAAAGTTGAATGTAAGGAGTGTAATTAGTTATGTCCTATAATCTAATATCAGCACAATTATGTTACAAGGCTTTACAGAAAAGCTAAAATACCTCATAATTAAAATATTCATTTTGTATTTCCAAGGATAATAGTAATACCAATCACGCACCTTTTAAAATTTTAACCCATTAAGCTAATTTTATTTTTACCTCAAAACTGGTTACTGAATATCATCAAACTATGAGGTATATTTTTGTAAGTCAAGCAGAAACATAAATTAACCTTTTGTAGAATAAGTCATATCGCAGATGCAGCTGATGATTTTTTTGTAGGATGACCACATAAAAGGTACCTCACAGGTAGGTATTGCAGAGGAAAGGTGACAAATTCAACACTCAAAGTTCCTTATGCACCTGTGGCCTTATTAATTCTAATAAATTAGTTACCTATATAAGGATTAGTTCTAGAATTAGGACGGTCAGAAAAATAAATATAAACTTTGTGATTTAAAGTAGTTACCAAATGACCTTGCTTTGCTGGCCATAATGGGGTAATTGGTACCAGACTGTCATTCCCATCATAAATAACCAAAACACTGGAGAAAGTATGAGACAACTACTTTCAGGCTTTGGACCACAGGGTCCAATGTCACTCAGGGCTGGCTGTTTAGCTTAGTTGGTTAGAGCATGGTGCTGATAACACCAAAGTCTAGGGTTTGATCCCTGTACCAGCCAGCTGCCAAAACAAACAAACAAAAACAAAACAAAACAAAACAAACTGTGACCTCTGAGAGATGGGAAACTCATAAAGTGGGTCCCACATTTGCGCTGGCTAACTGCTTGGGGACAATTTCCTGACCATGATACAGGTTGGTGGGGCCAGAGCATACTAGGCCTCACTGAGGTATGGAGGCTGAGAAGACTTGGGGATGGTGAAGCAACAGGAAATTAATACCAGATGGAAACTCACATCTACGGAAAGGAATGAAGAGCACTGGATATGGTAAAGATAGAAGATTTATTTTTTCTTCTCAATTTCCTTATAATGCAACTGACTCTTTAAAGCTAACGCTGTTAAGGTGGGGTTTATAATGTATATAAAAGTTAAAACTATGGCACACACCAAGAAAGTGGGGCTTCTTGTCGCCTTACAGGTCACATTAGTAAAGTTTTGCTTTTTTATATTTCATGCACTGAAAACCATGATCTTGACCAACCTCTAGAGGGCAATAATTTGCCCATGATCACCCAAGTCAAACCTGTAAGATCAGAATACGAGAATACAGGTGGGACAGAGAAAAGGTATTTACTGGATCCCTCTGATACTCAACACACAATTTCTTGGTCAGCCTTTTGTACAAAGGGTTGGTGCTCCCTTAAGGTCAGGCAGACAGAAAGAAGCGCATGAACAGAAAAAGACTGTGTAAGCTAGAGAAGGCAAACCCAGTGAGAGACAGGGCAATTTCCTGGTGGAAAAAGGAGACAAAGTATGCCAGAAACCTCTTCCTGGGGTAAAGATGAAAGTCTCAAAGGGAGGAACAGTGCTTTGGAATGAATTATGATCCCTCAAAATGCATATGTAGAAGCCTAACCCCCAATGTGGAGATATTTAAAAATGGGACTTTGTGGAGGTAATTAAGTTTAGATGAGGTCATGAGGGTGGGCCCCTCATGATGGGATGGATTAGTGCTGTTATAAGAGGCACCAGACCTTGGTACATTTCTTTCCACCATGTGAAGACACTGCAAGAAGGCAGCCACTCCAAGCCAGGAAGACAGTCCTCAACACATCTTAGATGAAATCCACCGCCACATCCCCAAACACCACAAAAACCCATTATGCTGAATACATCCCTGCATATGATTCAAAATGACGGAGCAAGAAGGCTGCTTTGGGGAAGATAGGTAAAATGTCCAGATCCTGTTTTTGCCTATAACCTTGGGACTTGCATTTCAAGACCATTAACCCCAGTCTGTATCCAACAAGCATCAATAGTCTACTGTCTAGATCCTAGCTTGACTGTTATGAAGTTTACAAGCAGAAAGAGTTCCAAAACTTGAAGTTCTTTATTAAGAAAATGATACATGAAAATAAAACATAAATATAGAATCAGTTTTTCTGAGTTTTAGGAATTTGGGGATTCTTTAATTTAGCTCTATTAGATATAAGGATATAAGCCCCTGATTGGCTTAAATCCTTGCTACCCAGCAGTGTGGTCTGAGGACAAGCAGCATCACCATCATCTGGAAGTTTGTTAGAAATGCTGATGCTTGGGGGCCGGCCCGGTGGCGCACTCGGTAGAGTGCGGCACTTGGGAGCGCAGCGGCGCTCCTGACAAGGGTTCGGATCCCATATGGAGACCGGTCCGCTCACTGGTTGAGCGCGGTGCGGGCGCGACACCGAGGGTTGCGATCCCGTTACCGGTCACGAAAAAGGACAAAAAGGAAAAAAAAAAAAAAAAAGAAATGCTGATGCTTGGGCTCCCCCAGACGTGCTGATTCAGAATTTGCATGTTTGTAAGATCCCAGGTGATGTGTATGCATGTGCCCTAAAAGCACTGAGTTAAATGACCTACCCAGGTATATGGTTCAGAAACAGCAACAACTGACCAACAATTAAACTTCTGATTTTCCAAAACCAGATCTCTCCTCAACATTACATGACACTTTTCCTTCTTAGGGAAAAAGCAGCTTTGTTATGAATGGATGCTAGGGCTCCACCCCAAACTCATAATTTCTTGGGGTGATGTTCAGGTGTTGTATTTTTAAAAGCTCCCAGATACAGCAGGGTCAGAGGAATCTCAGAAAGTCATCATAGGATAGAGTGATCAGGGAAGGTTACATGAAAGAGAGCTACGAATTTGCTCTTGAAGGACAGGCAGGATTTGCAGAGCTAAGGGAAGAGGAGCAAGCAAGGTATTCTAGATGAGGTGTGGGATAGGAAGTACCATGAGTGAGAGAGAAACAGAGAAAGAAGCAAGGAGTGTTTCTAGAAAGCAGGCAATCCAGATGTCCAGATGGAAATTCCTAAAAATTAAATGCTGAGAAATCTTTCAAATACGAAACAGAAGGCTGGCCAAACCAAACACTGTATGCCACATGTGGACATCTAGATGGTATCCTTGTCTATATGCATGGAAAGTCAGCCCAATGCAAGACCATTTATTACTGAAAACCTCTCTCACTGTGGTTGTGACAGTATGCCCAGTGGCTCAGACCCTATGGCTCAGACCCTGAGTTTCTTTTTCTTTTTTTGTTTTTTTCGTGACCAGTAAGGGGATCACAACCCTTGGTGTGGTGTCGCCTGCACCGCGCTCAGCCAGTGAGCGCACCAGTCATCCCTATATAGGATCCGAACCCGCGGCGGGGGCGTCACTGCGCTCTCAGCGCCGCACTCTCCCGAGTGCGCCCCTGGGTCGACTCAACCCTGAGTTTCTGATCACACTTCCTGCTCTCTTCCCATGGCTGTCTTTCTCCAACTCCTTACCTTGCCTGCTTCCTCAGGGCAGGTCTGGCAGCCCCTCATCCTGGAAGTCTTCCTCGGTCTCTTTTCTCCAGGCCCATGAGATATTAGCCATTCCTAAATAGCAAGCATCACTGGACACTTAAACATATGGGCATCGCTGCATTGTTATTTTGAACTTCTATGTGAATTAACAGCTCATTTCATGGTGAATGACTGAGTCATGGGTGGAGCAGAGAGGTATGCAGAGGGATTAATCCAAGTAAGACTGGGCAAGGACTGAACTGAAATCAGGAAGCACAGCAAAGCCTCAGGGCAAGAGAAGAAAATGGATTCATCCTTTGAGAGCTAAGAAGGAATTTTAAGATATTCTTATCTCTCCTTGACTCTCTGGGCCACGTGGTCATTTTCTTGGTGTTCCTAGAGAAGGACAAAGTTTCAGAAAGCACATAAGAGGAAGGTAAAGAAAATTGAGAGGGTGCCCGGGGTGGAAAGGCCCCTTATGAGTGAAATTGGGCTTCCTCTTGAGCTTCTCAGTTGAAGCGTCCCAGATGGCACCAGCGAGGCCCTGTTCTCAACCCGAATCCCGAACAAAGACCCAGAGAGCCAGGCCAACAGCGGGCTCGGCCCCAAGCTCTGGGCTAAGGAGTGAGGCTCCTGTCCCCCAGGAGTTGAGCATTTCCCATAACTTCGTGGACTCCAATAACAGTTAAAAGATCTCAGGACACCCGCAGCGGGCTGTAAGGACTGCGGGCGAGGGCTCAGAACCCGGGTCACCTCGTGAGACCTCGGGAAGACTGCTCGGCCTCTCCGCGGCTTTAAATGGAGTTTAAAGGGCATATGTGCTGGACGAGACTACACCGGCCCGGCACTCTCGCAATACGGGGAGTAGGTTTCCAACCCCGTGGCTGGAGCAGGAGACATCGAAGGTCGCCGCGACAGTGACCAGCCGGGTAAGAACTTCGGTCCGGTGGCCGCAGACTCCGGCCAACCCCAGAAGCCGAACAGAGGCGCCGCTGACACGTCATTTCTGCGCGCCGATGGGCAGGCCCGACGCCGGAAGTCACTGACAGGGATCCCTGGGGAGTGTAGTGTTCGTAGTCTCTGAGACAGAGGCGTTGAGGGTCAAAGCCGCGCGAGGGGCTTCATGTGGAAGCCTCTCCATGTTTTATGCACGTAGTTTTAAGAAAAAAGAGGAGGAATCCTGGTGCCACAGCGGTCGTTCTCCAGGTCGTCTGCGCGGTACTGGTTGCGCCGAGCATCCTGGGAGCTGCCCCCGGCGCCATGCCGAGGATTCTGGGTAGTGTAGTCCCAACGCCCTCCTGGAGGAGATTCCCCAGCTGGTGGCGGGGGGGACCCCTTGTTCTTTGGTGGCCCTGGTGAGTGAGGCTTCCGCGGGACCCTTGCCCCAGCCGTGCCCTTTTCTGCGCGGAAGGGAAGGGCCTGAAGGGCTGGTCCGTAGTCTGAGGCTGGGGATGGCGCGGGGGAGAGGGTAGCTGGGGGACGCGCTGGCATGGCTCAGGCCGTGCCCTCCCGGATGTCTCATTTTGGGGGTGTGGGCGCTCATCAGGGAGAGAGTTGGGTGAAGCTCAGCCGTGAAACCGGCTAATGGTGGGTGCGGGGCCCGGGCCTTCTGCCCTAGGGTTCTCGGGGGTGGGGACAGGTTCAGCCGTGGCTGAAGTCGCGGTATTGGGACAGGGGGTCGCTCGTGGTTTGGGGGGTTGAGTAAGTAGGCTGTTGGGAGCCTGATACTTCCCAGATGGCGGGGTGGGGACCGCCCGTGAGGCCGTGTGCCCCCGAGATTTTCGTCGGTTGGGGGCTGGCCGTCTTCGGGCCCAGTTGCCCCTCGGCTTTGCTGGAGCGGGCTGTCTTGGCCAGACAAGCCCGGGTTGGACTGGGAGTGGGTGGCCATTTTGGCGCGATCTTAGGGTCTCACTTTGGCTGGTCGCCCCCGGGTCGGGCCTTGGAGGAGGAGGTCAGGCGGGGGCCCACTGGGCAAGTTTTTCAGAGGTCCTGAGGATGTCACTGACCACAAGAATCACGGATTCCCAGGTCTGTGGTGTGGCGAGGCTTTGGAATGTTAAGTTCCATTTTAATTTTTTATTATGGAGAAATTTCAAACAACCGTTAAGTAGACAGAACTCCATAGTCCCATCACCCAGATTCAGCACTCACCACCTCCTAACTAATCTTAATTAGTTACACAATCTGGACACACACAATCCTGACAACCGACAAAGGTTCGCCATCATTGATTGCTTTTACTGTTAGAGAGCCTGGTTTCCGCAGCCAGATTTTCTCCAGGCTCTGTCACTTTTTAGCTGTCATGTTGGGCAAGAGATGGTGGCTCAATTTTCTCATCTGTAAAATGAGGATAATAGCATCTACTTGATTGGGTTGTAAGGACAGAACGAGGTAAAACTCATGTAGTGCCAAGAACACTCTCTGGTGTATAGTAAGAGCTCAGTAAGTACATATTACTTTTCATTATTAATGACAGAGGCAGAGAGAGCATCCCCTCACATACAGTCTCAACAGCATGTCAGGGCAGGCTGTGTTCTCAGCCTACATCCCAGCTCTGTTCCCAGGAAGCTGCCCACAATTCTTTTCTCCAGTGGCAGGTCCATTCCTGATGCCTTTAAGGAAGAGGAGGCGCTACCCTGCTGGAGCTTGAGGACTTCTAGTGACTGTCCTGAACATTTTTTGTTCTTGTTCTGCCTCCTGTGGCCCCTTCTTGCCCAGAGAGGACTGTCTGCTGAGGAAAGGGAGGACGCCTGGGCTCCTGACAGCCCAGCTTCAGGTGAGTGCCACTTATACCTTCTGCATTCAGAGCTGTGAGTGGGTTTCCTTCGTTCAACTTTGACAGCTTGTGTTCCACAGTGTCCCATCCGGGGATCAGACCCCCAGCTGGTCCCCCCAGGCAAACAAGCCTGTTCTAAGGGTGACAGTTTTCACAGGGAATACAGTAGGTCCTCTATATCCATGAGTTCTGCATCCGTAGATTTAACCAACAGTGGATCAGAAAGATTCAGGAAAAAAAATTGCATCTTTACTGAGCGTGTACAGACTTTTTGTTCTGGTCATTATTCCCTAAAGAATACAGTAGAACTATTTATGTAACATTTACATTGTCTTAGGTATTATAAGTAATCTAGAGATGATTTAAAGAATATGGGAGAATGTGTGTAGGTCATATGTGAATACTATGCCATTTTATAACAGGGACTTGAGCATCTGGGGATTTTGGTATCTGGGGAAGGTCCTGGAATCAGTCGCCCATGGATAACAGGAACAACTGTATTCTTCAGACCTGGTGCCCTCATTCATTACACCTCTATCTTTGCCTCTGCATTTTTTCTCTCAGTATTTGTTCCGACTGCTCATTCCCAGGGCTTGTCAAGTGCTGTGAAGTTGTCAAAGTACTGTTCTTGTGTTTTCCAGTGCCCTCACTTCCTCTGTTTCCTGTTAGAGTTGTTTGCCACAAATCCCAGTTATATCATTTCACCTGCAAATATCTCAGTAGGCGTCTCTAACACATAAGAACTTCTTGTTTTAACATAACCACAATTTTATTGTGACACTCAACAAAATTAATAACACAGTATCTTTTAATACCTAGTCCATATTCTGTCTTTCCCAGTTTTTTATAAAATATTATTTTTTTTCCCAGTCAGAACAGCCCTGGTCAGAGGCAGGAGACAGAGACGTATCTGGAAACAGCATGATCGTTTTCTGTCTCCTATTTCTTCTGACCTTGCTGATCTGTGTTAACAGCTGTAACTCACACCTCGTGATACACCCTGGGCCTCCTTGTTCCTGCCACACGTACCTCCCATTTGACTGGCTGTGGTGTCCCTTCAGTTCCACCCGTGCTGCTCCTCCCCCATCCCTTCTCCTTGTCCCCATGCCGCCCCAGCTTCCTGTCTCTTCTCCACCTCCATGCCGTGTGTCTTCCCTCCCGTATGGAGCTAAATTCTTTGAAAGAATTATCTGCATTTGCTGTCTCCATTTCTATCTTCCCATTGTCTTTTAAATATTCCAGTAAGGCTTTTTCAGTTCTATCCACCAAAAAATATTCTTGTCAGGGTCACCAATGTTCTCTCTGTGGCTAAATGGCACAGTCATTGCTCAGCAATATTTTACATAGTTGCTTATTTCCTCCTCCTTAAAATGTCCTTTCACACGGCTGCTTTTGATTTCAGATTTTCCAGGTTTTCCTCCTACCTCATAGGCCACTCTTCCTCTGTCTCCTTTGCTGGCTCCTCTTCTCCCAAACCTCCACTGTGGAAGTCCCTTGTTTAGTTCTCAGAACCTTCTTCTCAGCTACACCCTCTGTGGTGGTTCCATCCACTGTCAAGCTTTTTTTTTTTTTTTTAAAAGAGAACGGGAAGGGGGTTTTTTTTTTTTTT
>NW_007729610.1:24822-39116 GCF_000696425.1 Galeopterus variegatus | reverse complement strand
TGCGGGATCCGAACCCTCGGCGGGAGCACCGCCGTGCTCCCAAGCGGCGCACTGTAGCAGTGCGCCACTGGGCCGGCCCGACCGGTAAGGGGATATTTTTTTTTTTTGTCTTTTTTAATGTCCGGAAACGGATTGCAACCCTCAGGGTCGCGCCCGTACCGGACCGGGACCCGCAACGGGATCGCAACCCTCGGTGTTGCTCCCACACCTCGCTCAGCCAGTGAGCGGGAACCGGTCTGCATGCGGGATCCGAACCCTCGGCGGGAGCACCGCCGTGCTCCCAAGCGGCGCACTGTAGCAGTGCGCCACTGGGCCGGCCCGACCGGTAAGGGGATATTAACCCTTGACTTGGTGTTGTCAGCACCATGCTCTTCCAAGTGAGCTAACCGGCCATCCCTATATAGGGATCTGAACCCGTGGCCCTGGTGTTATCAGCACCACACTCTCCCGAGTGAGCCACGGGCCAGCCCCTCCACTCTCAAGCTTTAAATGTCATCTCTGTGACGTTTCAGCCTAGATCTCTGCCTTCATCTCCACATTCCAGTCTCCTGTGGTCTGCTCACACTTCCACTTGTATATCTCTCTCATGGGCATCCCAAACCTAGTGTGTCCCACAACAAACGCTGATCACCACCCCCAAACAAGCTCCACCCCAGTGGAATATAATCATTCTTTCAAGGAGTTTAGCTCTAAAACGGAGCAGAGACATGGCACCTCTTTCCTTCAGATTTCTCAGGCTTAACACCTTAGAGTCCTCTTCGATTCCTTTCTGGTTCTTACATCCCATCTACGATAAGCAAATCTGGACTCTTAACAATCTCCAACTCCTGCTGCTTCTACCGTGGTGCAGGTCACCATCTCCACGGGATGATCTTAGCCGTTGAGTGGTCTCTTTGCTTCTTCTCTTGTCTCCCTAAGGCATATTGATCAGTACAGCAACCAGAGGGATCTTTTAAAATGTAAATTGTCCCCATACTGGTCAGTTGACAAAAAAAAAATGTAAATCAAATAATTTGCTCAAAACTTTCCAGTGGCTTCTCATCCTACCCAGAGTCAAAACTTCTATCCTACTTCTATCCTAGCCTGTACCTACAAGGCTAGGTACGATCTTCCCACATCTGCTCTTGGACTTCATCCCCACCACTCTATCTCAGCCTCGCCACACCAGCTGTGGTGGACTGTCTGTTCTGTGACCGTGCTGGCTTGGCTCTTGCGTCAGGGCCTTTGCGCTGGCTGTTCTCTTGCCTGAGATGTTTTTTACAAAGTTGTCCACTTGGCTCATTCCCTCACGTCCTTCAGATTTTTACTCAGTCACTTCAGAGAGGGCTTCCCTAATTACCCTATTTAAAATTCCAAACCCCACCCCACTTCTGTTACTGGTTTTCTCCTTCCCTGCTTCACCTGTCTTCATGTCACTCATTGCTGTCTGGTGTACTGTGTAGTTTATTTATTCACTTAGTACGTCCGTCTTCCTCTTCTAGACTCCCTCCCCTAGCTGTTTTTGTCTTTGCTCACTTCTGTATCCCCTGTGTTTAACACAGTGCCTGTCACACTAGAATTTATTAAGAAGCAGCTTAATAAATATTTGCTGAACAAAGGAGTGATCCAACCTTGTATATATAGAGCTAATTCGGGGAGTCATGGTTGAGGCAGATTGGGATATTGGGACGGTCTGCAGAGACTGTCAGGAGGCTTTTGCCATTGTCCTAGCACCCAGCTGGGGTAGGGCTGGGGAGGATTGAGAGAGTTTGAGTTGAGAGAGTGGAATCAGTCAGACTTGGAAATTGGTTTGATATGGCAGGTGGGGAAGTAGTTGTGGTGACTGAGTAAGCACGTGGACATTAGAGAAGGTGCTTCTGTCATCAGAAAAACTGAAGAGAATTAAAAAATTATTAAAAAAAAAAAAAAAAAGAAAAGCTGAGTAGAAGGCTGGCCTGTTAGTTCAGTTGGTTAGAACACAGTGTTGCTAACACCAAGGTCAAGGGTTTCGATCCCCATACCATTTCCCCCTACCCCAATAAAAAAAACCTGAAGAGAGAGGAGGCACAGCATGTCTGGAATGGTTCTGATTATTGATTGCTGCACAACAAACCACCCTAAAATTAATGGCTTAGACAAGCATGTATACTATAATCTCTCACACAATTCTTTGGGTTTACTCCCATCAGCTGGGCAGTTCTGCTCTGTGTGAATTATAGATATCACTGTGGCTGCATTCATTTAGGGACTCATTTGGGTTGGAACATGCCAGATGGTTCCCTCGTGTATTTGGCACTTTAGTGGGTTGGCTGGAAGGGTGAGGTCAGCTGGGACAGCTGGGTCTCACTGTCCATGTAGTATCAGGGCCTCTGCCTCTGTGCCTGGCCTCTCCAGCAGGGTAGTTGAACTTCTTAACTGGTATCTTAGGGTTCCCCAGAGTGAAAACTGTCTAGCCATCTTAAGACTTAAGCCTGTAACTGGTACAGTGTCATCCTATGTCACATTTATTGGTTAAAGCAGGAACAAGGCCAACTGGAAGGAGCTCCCAATATTCAAAGCTGGAGTAATTTGAACATCAAAATAAATAGTGATAATATTGTATTATAACCCATAGGATATGATATGAATCTATACTGATATAAATAATTAAATATGAACAAATAGGGAAATGGAACAGCTCTTGCTTACAGAAGAATTCTAATTAATAAATTTAGAATGAAAGAGGGAAATAGAACATCATCATTTGGTAAATACCACAGTAGCAACTGTTGTAGATAGGTTCCACAGATGTGTGCTGAAATTAGTGGGTGGAAGTTTGAAGAGAAACAATATATTTGTATAATCACAAAGTATCTCTTCCAAGTTATTTATTAATTCTAAAGGGAAATACAGTGACTTTACAGTGGAGAAATCCAGCAGACATAACCTTAATGAAGTCTCCAAGATCAAGGTTAACATCACCAGTGAGACATATCAATATCATGAACTTATTGATATGGTACACTGAAGGACAGAGCATCACAACGTCTGTGGTATTCTAGACAAAAATGAAATGACCTCATTCTAATCATGAAAACACATCAGAAAAACCAGAATTCAAGGATATTCTTCAAAAGCTTGAAGTTCATGAAGACAAGAAAGACAGGATCTGTCAGAGATTGGAGGACATAAAAGATGTACAACAACTAAATACAATGTGAAAACTTCAACTGGATCCCGGACCAGAAAAAGAACATCAATGGAAAAACTGGTGAAAATTAATTAAGGTCTGTAGTTCAGTTAGGAGTGTTGTGCCAATGTTAATTTTCTGGTTTTCATAATTGTACTTTGATTTTCTAAGATGTTAACATTAGATAAAGCTGGGTGAAGGGTATAGGGGAATGGATATTTTTGCAACTTCTCTGTTAAGTCTAAAATTAGTTCAAAATAAAAAGTTTTTAAAATCTATCAATCCTATATTCTTGAGTCTTTTTTTAAGTGAGGAATGGATGTTGAGTTTTTTTAAAGACTATCTCAGTATGTGTGGAGACAGTCCTGACTTCTTAGATCTGTTCATATGCTGTAATATAATGAATTTCCTGATATTGAACCAATCTTGCATTCCCAGGTAAATCTCACTTTGCCACGGTGAAATATTTTCTTATTGTGGTGTTGGTGTCTCTTTGCTAATATTTTATTTAGAATTCTGATTCAACATTCATAAGTGATAATTAATCTATAATTTCTTTTTTTGAACTGTCATCAAGTTTAGGTCCCAATGTTATGCTTGCTTATAAAAAGAATGAGGAATTTTTCCTCCATTTCTTATTTGGAGCATTGGGACTATCTGGTTTGAAGATTTGGTAGAATTTTCTTGAGACCATCTAGGGTCAATTTCGGTAAATTATATTTCCTTGGAAGTTACTCACTTCATCTAGGTATATAAATTTATTTGTATAGAGGTCTGCAGGGGCCGGCCCGGTGGCGCACTGCTACAGTGCGCCGCTTGGGAGCGTGGTGGCGCTCCCGCCGAGGGTTTGGATCCCACATACAGACCGGTTCCCGCTCACTGGCTGAGCGAGGTGCTGACGCAACACCGAGGGTTGCGATCCTGTTGCCGGTCCCGGTCCGGTACGGGCGCGACACTGAGGGTTGTGATCCGTTGCCGGACACGAAAAAAGACAAAAAGGTCTGCAAAATAGTCTCACTTGACTTTTAAGAAATGTTTTTGATGATTCAATAGTTATTTCCCCTTTGTCATTATTTTGAATATTTATGCTTTCTCTCTAAGTTAGTGTTTATTTTTATTTTTTTGAGAAAGTAGGTTTTGACTTATTAGATCTACCTTTTTCTGTTCATTAATTTCTACTTTTATCTTTATTATTTTCTTCATTGTTCTGTCGTTCAGTTTATTTTACCAGCTTTGATCTGGGAATGTATTTATTCTGATTCTTTCATTTCTATTTTTAAAAATATTCAAGGATATAATTTTTCTCACCCCACTGTTTTAAATAAATCTCATACATATGTAGTGTTTTCATTTTTTTTTTTAGAAATTCTGTAATTTCATTTGTAATTTCCACCTATTGCTTGTGCAACATTCAGTAAACTTTTTCTCCTTTCCTCTTCCTCTTTCTCTTCTCCCATTTTAGTGGCATTTCTAACTGCAGGACGTGCAGTCATATACTATTAACGTATATTTTCTTCTTCCCTCCTCCCCCATTCAGTGCTAGATCTGTAACTATATATATTAAATGCTCATTAGCAGCCTTTTTGCCACTTTCCCGTGTCATGTCTTGTCTCGAATGATTTTTTTTTTCCCGTATACATTTTTTTATTGTGGTAAAATATAAATAACATAAAGTTTACCATTTTAGCCATTTTTAAGTATCAGGTCAGTGGCATTAAGTATATTCACATTGTTGTACAATCATCACCACCATTTATCTTCAAAACTTCTTTAATCTTTCCAAACTGCAATTCCGTACTCTGTACTCAGTAACTCCCTGTTCTCCCTCTCAGCCCTCTCAATCACCGTTCTACTTCCTCTTTTTATGAATTTGGCTATTCTAGTTACCTTGTATAAGTGGAATCATACAATATTTGTCCTTTCGTTTCTGATTTATTTTACTTGGCATAATGTCTTGTAAGTTCATCCATGTTATAGCATGTGTCAGAACTTACTTTTTAAGAGTGAATAATATATTCCATTGTATACATATACCACTTTTTGTTCACCCATTCATCTGCTGATGGACACTTGGGTTGCTTCCACCTTTTAGCTTATTGTGAATATGGCTGCTCTGAAAATTAGCATACAAATATCTATATAAGTTTTTGCTTTCATTTCTTTTGGATATATGCCCAGATTTAAAATTTTTTTTTGTTTGAGGAGCCACCTTTTTGTGGCTGCACCATTTTATATCCCACCAGCAATGTGCAATGTCAGAATGATGATTATGAAAAATCTGATGGATGTCTGGTATTTTTCACTTAGAGTCACTTCTGATTTTGGTGGTTGTTCTTTAAAGTATAATCGTTTTTCTAGTGTATGTCTTGGAGTTGGTGGTTATGAATCAACTTTTCCCTTATATCCTGTAGGTCCTCTCATGTTTAGATTCAGGTCACCTAGTTTTGAAACATTTTCTTGGATTATAATTTTAAATATAAGTTTCGTTCCATTTGTTTTTTTTCCAGGAACAGTAATTATGTGACTATTACTCCTTCTTTGCTTTTATTCTAACATTTCTCTCTGACAATATTTACTTCCTTATTTCATTTTTACTCTGTTAAGTTGTCTTCCAGCTATTCTTAAGTGCCCATCCTGTTTCATTTCAATCTAGTCGTCCTTGGGTGTCTTGTAATTTGGACTTTATTTCTCATATAATATTGCCATTTTCTTTTATTTCTTTCAGAAGTTCAGTCAAGTCTCATTTTGTTTCTTCACTCTTCTGTCCATTTTTGTTCTTAGTTTTTAAATGTTTGATTCAAGGTGGTATCTCATATCCCCAAATGTTTGTTTGAAGATATTTAATTCAGCTTGGAGTTATGATTTTGTTGTTTGTTGTTGTTGTTTTATGTCATCTATTTTGTTGTTTTTTTCTTGGTAGATTTCTTTTTTTTTTAGCTGAATTGTTTGGATTCTCATTTTCTGTTTTGGCTTTTTATAAATGGTGATTTTGCATGTGTGTGTTTTTGTAAACAGAACTGTCAGATTCTAGTGTTTTTGAGGTTTTTCTACTTCACAAAAACTCCTCTGACAGCATAGCAAAGTATGGTTTCTTTACTGGATTGCAGGGGAAGGAGAGGTGTGTCTTTTGATTTTTTTTTTTTTAACTCTTTCATTTTGCAAGGCCTTGAATTTCTCTCTCTTGCTTGTTTTTCCCTTTACCTTGCTGTTTCCAAGTGGGTACATTTTCCTTGCTTTTTATACTTCCCTTTGTGCTGCTGCTCCACCAGTTGTGGGGTTAAAGAGCAGGCCCTGCCTTACTTATAAGGAGAGCATTTCCACCTGACAACCTCTCATTTCTGTTTTCCTTACCCAGATCTACCTTCTGAGATATCATCCTTCTTTAGGGAGACCAGAAAAAATGACCACAGGGTCCCGGAAAGCCAGGGGAATGGTGAGTGTTTCCTGTCTTCATACAGGCTGTCGCAGGATGGACACATTCCCTTCTCTTCTCCTGACGGCCTTTTTGTACCTAGCAGAGTCTAGCTTCAGTTCTGGAGATGTGAGTTATCTTACCTGCAGGCCTCCCTCAGCATCCCTCTATGCTCAACCTATGACTTGGTCATTTACCTAGCGGTTAACTCTGAATGACACACAATTCTACAGTACAAGGTAGAGTTCACATTTCTTTGTTCAGGTTCAAAACTTCTGCTGGCTGAAAATGACATCATGATAATGGAATAGGAAGAACCAGGAATCTGTCTCCCCACCTAGACAATGATTGTACTGGCAGAATTCATCAGATGTACCTAGTTTGGAACTCTGGAGTCTAATTGAAGGCTTGTGGCTTCCAGGGGAAGTCATGGAGGGTAAATCATAGTTACTTTCAGCTCTTAGTGCAGTAGCAGCCACCAACCCCACCCCCCACCCCCAACCCCATGGCAGGCAGCATGTGTTCCTAGAGAAGCTTGCACACAGCTTGTGGAAGCCAGGGTGGGCAATAAGGACCTTACTTCATGTATTAAGAATCTGTGTTCTGATTGCTGTTTCTGATCACAGAGGTAGTCTGCTGTTTTTGCAACAGCAAAACAGCTGAAGCACTACCACCCACCAGCTGAAGCAGCTACCACAGCCTGTCCCCCACACCCCACCTTTATATTTCCCTTTTCCCTATTTGAGAGCCAGGTATTCCAGGACTAGGACATTCAAAAGCAGTTACATATACAGGGGAATTTAGGAAGTTGTCTCATATACCCACAGAAAAGTTTGGGCTCAGAAAACATATGAGAACACCTCAAGATTATAACTCAGGTTGATCCTGAGCATGGAGATATACTACATCAATTTTAAAAAGATAGAAATTAAAAAATAAAACCAGTGGGCTGGCCCAGTGGTGCACTGGAGAGTGCGCCACTTGGGAGTGTGGCGGTGCTCCCGCCAAGGGTTCGGATCCCATGTGGAGACCGGTTCCCGCTCACTGGCTGAGCGCGGTGCGGGCGCAACACCGAGGGTTGCGATCCCGTTGCCGGTCCCTGGTACGGGCGCGACACCGAGGGTTGCGATCCCATTACCAGTCAGTAAAAAAGACAAAAAGGAAAAAATAAATAAATAAATAAATAAATAAAATAAAACCAGCAAACCTTGGGGAAGAGGGACAATCTGACCTCCAGAGTTGCTACATTATAAGACCAAATGTCCAGTTTTCAACAAAAATCACAAGACATGCAGAGAAACAGGAAAGTATAACCTATTCAAAGGGAAAAAATAAATCAATAGAAAACATCCCTGAGAAAGGACAGATTATGGACCTACTAGACAGAGAATTTAAAACAGCTGCCATAAAGATGCTTAAAGAGCTAAAGGAAGATGTGGACAGACATGAACTAGGTCAAGAAGACATATATAAGAACAAAGTGAAAATATCAATAAAGAAGTAGAAAACCTAAAAAGAAGCCAAAAAAATTCTGGAGCTGAAAAGCACAATAACAGAAATGAAAAATTTATTAGAGAGATTCAGAAGTTGATTTGAGCAGACAGAAAAAGAATTATTAGCGAATCTGAAGATAGAACAATTGAAATTAGCAAGTCTGAGGAACACAGGGAAAAAGATTGAAGAAAAGTAAACAGAACTGATCAGGGTCCTGTGGGACACCATCAAGCAGACCAACATATGCATTGTGGAATTCCCAGGAGAAGAGAGGGAGAAAGGGACAGAGAGATTATTTGAAGAAATAATGGCCAAAATTTTTCCAAATTTGATGAAAGATGTGAATATGAACATCTAAGAAGCTTAATGAACTACAAGTAGGATAAACTCAGAATCCTATTCTGAGACACATCGTAATCAAAGCATCAAAAGCCAAAGGCAACAGAGAGAATTTTGAAAGCAGCAAGAGAAAAACTTGTTACATACAAGGGATCTTCACTAAGACTGTCAGCAGAGTTTTCACCAGAAATCTCAGAGGTCAGAAGGAAGTGTGGGTTGATATATTCAAAGTGCTAAAAAGAAAAAAAACTGTCAACCAAGAATCCTGTATCCAGTAAAACTGCCCTTCAGTACTGATGGAGAAATTAAGACATTCTCAGATAATCAAAAGCTGATGGAAGGGCTGGTTGTTTAGTTCAGTTGGTTAGAGCACAGTGATATAACACCAAGGGTTCGGATACCCATACCTGCCAGCCACCAAATAAAGAAAAACAAAAAGCTGATGGAGATCATTACTACTAGGCCTGCCCTGCAAGAAGTACTAACAAGAGTCTTTAAGGTTGAATGAAAGGACACTAGACAGTTACTCAAAGCCATATGAAGAAATAAAGTTCTCCAGTAAAGGTAAATACATAGGTGGTAACTTTGGTTTGTAACTTCACTTTTTGTTTTCTGCATGAATGACTCAGAGAATACATTTAAAAAAGAAAAACAATTAGTTTATGTTTTTTACCACACAGTGCATAAAGATGTAATTTTGTGTTATCAGTAACTGAATAGAGATGGGGAAGGAGCTATATAGGAAGAGAGGTTTTGAATGCTATTGAAGTTCAGCTGATAATAAGTTTAAATTAGAGGGTTTTTTTTAACTTCAGGATATTAAATGTAGTCCCATGGTAACCACATAGAAAATATCTATAGAATATATGGAAAAGGAAATGAGAAGGGAATTTACAGTTGTACTAAAAAAAACTCCACTAAAGATGAAAGAAGACAGTAATTTACTTGCAGAATATGAAGGACAAAAAAGCTACAAGACACGTAGGAAACAAAAAGCAAAATGGCAGAGTTAGTCTTGCCTTATCAGTAATTAGTTTATATGTAAATGGGTTAAACTCTCCAATCAAAAGACAGAATTTGGCACAACAGATTTTAAAAAGCCATGATCTATGATACTCTGTTTATAATAGAGACACTTCAGATTTAAAGACAAAAAATTAGAAAGTGAAAGGATGGGAAAGATGGTCCATGCAAATAATAACCAAAGAGAGTGGGGGTGGCTATACTAATACCAGGAAAAGTATACTTTACTTTAAATCAAAAAAGGTTATGAGACAAGGAAGACATTATATATTAATAAAAGTTTAATACAGCAAGAAGATATTAAAATTATACACACTTATACACCTAATATATGATCTATAAAATATGTGAAGAAAAACTGACAGAATTGGAGAAAGACAGTTCTACAATAATAGTTGAAGATTTCAGTACCCCACTCTCAATAATGGATCTGAGAAGACAGAAGATAACTAAAGAATAACACAATAAACTGAGTAAATCTAACACACATATACAGAACATTCTACCCAACAAAAACATAATACATGTTCTTAAGTTCATATTAAAAGAGAAGAAAAATATCCACACAATAGCCTAATTTTATAATTTAGGGAACTAGAAAAAGAACAGACTAAACCCAAGGTTAGCAGAAGAAAGGAAATAAACAGAATAGAGTCAAATAAAATAAAGAATGAAAAATAATAGAGAAAATCAACAAAACCTAAGGTTGATTCTTCAAAGACTACCAAAATTGACAAAACTTTGGCTAGATTAACTAAGAAAACAAGAAAACTCAAATTACTGAAATCAGAAAGTGAAGATATTACTACTGATTCTACAGATATAAAAAGGATCATAAGGGAGTACTAGAAATTGTATGCTAACAAATTGGATAACCTAGATGAAATGGACAAAACCTATCAAGACTGAATCATGAGGAAATAGAAGTTCTGAATAAGCCTATAACTGGAAGGAGATTGAATCAGTAACCAAAACACCCCTGACAAAGAAAAGCCCTGGACCAGATGGCTTCACTGCTGAATTCTACCAAACATTTAAGGAAGAACTAACACAAATCCTTCTCAAACTGTTCCCAAAATACTGAAGAAAAGGGAAAACTGCCTAACTCATTCCATAAAGCCAGCATTACTTTGATACCAAAGACACTACAAGAAAACTATAGATCAGTATCCCTTTTGAAAACTGATGCAAAAAACCTCAACAAAACACTAGCAAACTGAATTTATAGCACATTAAAAGAATTCTACACCATGACTGAATGGGATTTATTCCTGGAACACAAGAATGGTTCAACGTACAAAAATCAATGAATGTAATACATAACTTTAACAGATGAAGGGAAAAACCACATGATTGTCTCAGTTAATGCAGAAAAGCATTTGACAAAACTCAGTGCCTTTTTATGAAAACCATTCAGACTAGGAATAGAAGGAAACTAACTCAACTTAATAAAGGCCATATGTGAAAACCTCACAGCTAACAATACTGCATGGTGAAAGATGGAGAGCTCTAACTTCACAAACAGGGCAATGGTGCCCACTTTTACCACTTAAAGTCGACAAAGTATCAGAAGTTTTAGCCAGAGAGTAGGCAAGAAAAAGAAACAATGGCATCTGGATTGAGAAGGAAAAAGTAATCATCTCTGCAGATGGCATGGTTTTCTGTATTAGAACTAATACACAAAATCAACACAAAAACAAATTGCATATCTATACAGTAACAATGAAACAATCCTAAAAGGAAATTAGGAAAGCAATTTCATTTAAAATAAGATAAAAAGAATAAAATGCTTAGGAATTAACCATGGAGGTGAAAACCTTGTACCTTGAAAACTACAAAACATTGCTGAAAAGAAATTAAAGACATAAGTAAGTGGAAAGACATCTTGTGTTTATCAGTTGGAAAACTTAATAACATTAAAATGGCAATACTACCCAAACAGATCTACAGATTTAATGTCACCTTTATCAAAATCCCAATAACTTTTTTTTTGGAGGAATAGAAAAATTCATCCTAAAGTTCACATGGTATCTCAAGGGACTTTGAATATGCAAAACAGTCACGAAAATGAATAATGTCAGAGGACTTACAGTTTGTAGAGCTGGGTCTGGAGCTCACAGACCATTCGAGCTCATTCACAAACTCTTCACATGCAGGTCGATGAGCTAGGTAAGTGGAAAAAAGGTCCTTGGAGCCTTGATTGAAGAAAGAATAGTCTTCATTCAGCACACAAACATCTAAGAGCTAGGCAGTCCAAAGAGAAACCGAGCAGCTGCCATTAAAGTAAACATGCTCTATTTTTAGACACAAGTTCTCTGCAGGATCAGAAGTTCAGAGTCCTGCTTTACACACTGAAGAACACAGAAGAATAGCAACAAGCCAAAAAGATAAATGGCACACATACACACTAACTCCACCCCCCCAACTTGTTTACAAAGAATGTGCTGCACCATCCCCCACCAGACCTGAGGCAAGGCAGCCTGACTAAACTATTCTATTTTTCTCACACAGTTCCTGATTTCAAAATTTACTACAAAGCAAGAGTAATCCAAATTGTGGTACTGGCATACAGACTTATAGACCAATGGAATAGAATAGGGAACACAGGAATAAACCCTTGTGTATATGGTCAAATGATTTCCAACAAGTGCCAAGACCATTCACTGTGGCAAAGACAGTGCATTCGACAAACATTATTGGGAAGTAATGTATATCTGCATGCAAAAGAATAAAGTTGAATCCTTACCTAACACCATATACAGAAATTAACTGAAAGTAGATTAAAGATCTAAATATAAGAGTGAAAACTATAAAACTCTTAGAAGAAAACATAGGGGAACGTCTTCATGACATTGGATTTGATGATGATATTTTGGAAATGACACCAAAGCACAGGCAACAAAAGAAAAAATACAGAAATTAGACTTCAAAGGGAGAGAATATATTTGCAAATCATACATCTGATAAGGTATTGATATTCAGAATGAATAAAGAACTTCTATAATTCAACAACAAAAAGAAGAACACCGCAATTAAAAAATGAACAAAGCATTTGAATGGTAATTTTTGCCAAGAAGATACACAAATGGCTAATAAGCACACAAGAAGATAGTCACCATCACTAATCCCTAGGGAAATGTAAACTAAGACCACAGTGAGGTACCACTTGGCACCCATAAGTATGGCTATTATTTTTAAAAACCCTTGTGCATTGATTCCTAGTAGGAATGTAAAATGTTGTGGCTTCTATGGAAAACAGTATGGTAGTTTCTTAAAAAATTACACATAGAATTACCATGTGATTCAGTATATATCCAGAAGAATTGAAAGTAGGGATTTGAACAAATATTTATACACCACTGTGCATGGCAAAGTTATTCACAATAACCAGAAGCTAGAAACAAACAAAATGTCCATTGGCAGATGAATAAACAAAATGTATTATGTACACACAATGGAATATTATTTAGCTTTAATAGAAAGGAAGGAAATTCTGAATGCATGCTTCTGCATGGATGAATCTTGAAGTCAGTATGTATGCTAAGTGAAATAAGCCAGACACAAAAGGATATATATTGCATAATTCTACTAATTTTAGTGACATAAAGTAGCCAAATATAGAAACAGAAAGTAAAATAGTTGTTATCAGAGACAGAGGGGAGGAGGGAATGGGAGGTTATTGTTTAATGGTTACAAAATTTCAGTATGGGAGGATGAAAAGTCCTGGAGATGGATGGTGATAACGTTTGCACAACAGTGTGAATGCATTAATGCCACTGAACTGTACACCTAAAAATGGTAAACATAACATTTTTGTTACATGTATTTTACCACAGTAATGATTAACAACCTTCTACAGGCTGTTTCTCTCCACCTATTCTGTATTCTACCAGTAGGTGCTTTTTGTTCCTCCCAGGTGGTCCTCCCTGCCCACATTGTGGGCTTCTCTTTCTTTGCTCATAAGGCCATCCCTGCTCCCACAGGCCTCATCTGGAATACGTAGCACTTTCTTCTTCCCTTGGTTTCTTCCCATTCTTCAAGACCAAGTTCCTTTGCCCTCTCTTAGGAAACCTTCCTTGGTATCTGTATCCCAGTGTGTTCTCCATTTTTGGAATAGTGCTAAGGAGATAAAAATAAAACTGGGCAGGGAGATGAGACAGGGTGTAGAGATGAATTTTTAGATTGAGTGGCCAAGAAGCTCCACCATGAGCACCCATAGTGTGTGGCAGGAAGTTTAATGCACTGTTCTCTACATTTCACAGGTGAGCAAACTGACACAGGTGGGCCTCAATCCCAGGTACCTGGTTCAAGTGCTTCATGACTCCCTGCTTGTGCCTGTCAGGCCCAGAAGGCCGAAGGGTCTTGGGATTTGGGAGAAGGACTGAGTTATAGTTTAGTCTTTGCTGTTATTGAATTGTATGAACTTCAATCACTCAGATGCTTCAACACTAATATAATTGGCTACACTATCTGATCTTTTAAATTCTTTAAAAAAGTCTGCTGTGCTTTACTGTTGTTTGATTTTTATATGTTGTTTCCTCTTCGATCTGCCTAGATTTAAAGTTCCCAGAATGTATGGACTCTTATTTTTTGCATGTATGAGGGCACTTCAAAAAGTTCATGGAAAGGGCCGGCCCGGTGGCGCACTGGATAGTGCGCCACTTGGGAAGCGCGGCAGCGCTCCCACCCGAGGGTTCGGATCCCACATACAGACCGGTTCCCGCTCACTGGCTGAGCGAGGCGCGGGAGCAACACCAAGGGTTGCGATCCCGTTGCCGGTCCCCGGTCCGGTACGGGGGCAACACTGAGGGTTGCGATCCGTGGCCGGACACGGAAAAAGACAAAAGACAAAAAAAAAAAAAAAAAAAAAAAAAATTT
>NW_007729610.1:1543-24704 GCF_000696425.1 Galeopterus variegatus | reverse complement strand
GGAAAAAGAAAAAAAAAAAAAAAAAAAAAAAAAAAAAAAAAAAAAAAAGTTCATGGAAAGATTCATATTATCTTTCAATTCTATTTTTCCATGAACTTGTTGAAGTGTCCTTGTATACCCCAAACAGCCCACTTAGGACCCTGAATGTGTAGGTTTACAAATACTGCTGGCTGGATAGAGACAGGGTTAAAGGTCTTAGAATGCATGGTGTCAGGGTCACAGTCAAAGGTAGGATCTAGATATCTCACCTGCCTCTGCCAGGGCAGCTTTCAGGTGAACCTCAACCTGAGCCATGGCAAGGCTGGCTCCCGGATGAGCAGGGCTATATTTTGTGTTACAGGCACACATGGCATTCAGGGATGTTGCTGTGGACTTCACGCAGGAGGAGTGGAGGCTGCTGAGCCCAGCTCAGAGGTCCCTGTATAGGGAGGTGATGCTGGAGAACTACAGTAACCTGGTCTCACTGGGTAAGCATGGTATCTCTTAGTACTTGGCATTCTTACTGCTGGGAATTTGGGGCTATGCCTGAAGCAGCCATCTTGATTTCTGACTTGGCCGTTGGGTTGGACTGAAAAGCAAAGATATTGTGTTCCCTGTTTCCCCAAGGAAGGACTGATTTTGTAGAGTTGAAAACGGGTAGATACGTTTGTGTGTATATGTGTGTGTGGTACTCTGCATTAGTAGACCTTTACCCCCAGGCTGGTGTGTGCTTCCTAAATAAATTCTTATTTTAAATGAGAGAGGTGTTCATCCACCCAGCAAGGAATAGAATCTGTGTGCTTTCATCAGAGTTCTACTTCCCCACTCATCCCTTCCATTGCCAAGAGCCCACTATTCTTATGTCTTTGTACCATCCTTTAAAGTTCCCCACTGAGGGCCAGCCCGTGGCTCACTTGGGAGAGTGTGGTGCTGACAACACCAAGTCAAGAGTTAAGATCTCCTTACCGGTCAAAAAATAAAGATAAATAAATAAATAAAGTTCCCCACTGAGTTTGGCTCTGAAGTCTTGAGTGAGCCCTTGAACCCATAACCTACAGTCACCTTGTTTTCTTTTTCTGTGAGCAGGAATTCCATTTTCTAAACCAAAACTCATCACCCAGCTGGAGCAAGGGAAGGAGACCTGGAGAGAGGAGAGAAAATGTCCACCGGCTACCTGTCCAGGTGAGGGAGAACACAGGGCAAGTGAGACATGGGGCTGTCAACAGCTGAGAGGCTTGGGAGAGAGGAGGCATTGCTCAGGTGCTGGGGGGAAGCTGTTCTCTTGACCTCCTGGACTGCTGTTTAGATTGCCTGGCTCAGCCTCCCTTCCAGATGCTCATCTTCATTGGGGTGAGGGGCTTTCTTGGTGTTTTGTCTCCTTGCTCCATGAGGAATCCTTTCTTTCTCCTGCTGGGTTTGTCTTCAGCTCACCCAGTTCTCTTTCACATTTATGGGCTTCTTTCTTGTTCCTGGTTTTTGTTTATTTGTTTTATTTTGTTTTTTTGTGACCAGTAAGGGGATCACAACCCTTGGCTTGGTGTCGCCCGCACTGCGCTCAGCCAGTGAGCGCACCAGCCATCCCTATATAGGATCTGAACCCGCAGCGGTAGTGCCACTGCACTCCCAGCACCGCTCTCTCCCAAGTGAGCCACGGGGTCGGCCCTCTTGTTCCTGTTTTTAAAGAAGATCAGCCAAGAACTTGAAAAAAAACTGAGTGAGCTAGAGAAAGAAGGCAAGCCCAGTGGGAGGAAGGTGTACTAAAAAGCCAATCAAAAAATTGAAATGAAATTCTAAAAACACTGTGAGCTAAGTATGGCTTTTATATTTTTTGATGGTTATATAAATATGTGTATAATATCTTTAATTTTGCCTCTTAGCCCTCAAAGCCTAAACTATTCACTATCTTTAAGAAAAGTTTGCTGACCCCTCTGCTAAGGGAGTACAATTTATGATCTTAACTTTTTGTATTCTACCTATCTGTGTACCACTTTATATAAAATGTGAGAGCATTGCAATTGCACAGTTCCAGTTACCTGCTTCTCCCAACATCCTTTATTCTGTAGTTGTCAATTTGCATTACACACTCCCTAATACAGTGTTAAAATATTTGTTTTAAACACTCATATGAATTGTTTTTTTTTTTTTAAAAGATGACCGGTAAGGGGATCTTAACCCTTGGCTTGGTGTTGTCAGCACCACGCTCAGCCTGTGAGCGAACTGGCCATCCTATATAGGATCCGAACCCGTGGCCTTGGTGTTATCAGCACCGCACTCTCCCGAGTGAGCCACGGGCTGGCCCGAATTGTTTTTAATGAAGAGAAAAAATAGTCTTTTTATACTTATGCAGATAATGTACCATTTTCTATTCACTTCCTTTTTTTCCCTGAAGATCTGAGTTTCCCCAGTATCATTTTCCTTCAGCCCTAAGGACTTCATTTAGCATTTCTTGTGTTGCAGGTGGCAATGTATTCTCTTATGTTTTCTTTTTCTGAAAGTGTCCTTTCACCTTCATTCTTGAAATATGTTTTCACTGAATATGGAATTCTAGATTGATTATTTTATTTTTCTCATCACTTTAAAGATACTGTTCTATTGTTCTGCCTACCATTGCTTCTGATGAGAAGTCAGCTATCATTTGCATCATTGTTACCCCAAACATAATTTATCTCTACTTCCTCTGGCTACTTTCAAAGTTTTCTTTTTTCTTTTTTTGTATTAAGCAGTTTCACTATGATGCAACTGCCTTAAGGACATTATTCCTTAACATGGTTTTTTTTTTTTTTTCCTTTTTGTCTTTTTTTGTGTCCGGCAACGGATCACAACCCTCAGTGTCGCGTGTCGCGCCCGTACCAGACCGGGACCGGCAACGGGATCGCAACCCTCGGTGTTGCGCCCACATCCCGCTCAGCCAGTGAGTGGGAACCGGTCTGTATGTGGGATCCGAACCCTCGGCGGGAGCGCCGCCGCGCTCCCAAGCAGCGCACTGTAGCAGTGCTCCACCGGGCCGGCCCTTCCTTAACATGTTTTTATCTGTCCCATTCTCTCTCTCCCCTTTTAGGACTACAATTGCATGTGTATTAGTCCTTTCTGTATTGTTCCACAGGTTATTGAGCCTGTCCATATTTTTAAATATTTTTTTTTCTGTCTGTTCTTCAGATTGGATGATTTATCTCCAGGTTTACTGTCTCATCTATCCTCTCCAATATGCTGTTAAGCTCTGGCCAGTAAATTTTTCATTTCAGATGTTGTATTTTTTTTCAGTTCTGTAATTTTCTTTTAGTTTTACCAGTTTTCTGTTTTTGTGATGAGATTTTCTATCTGTTCATTAAGTATAAGCAAATTTTCCTTTACCTTCTTTAACAAAATAATCCAGATACTAAATGGATATATTACTAAATGAAAAAGTTGCAGAACAGTGTATATTACACAGTTTTTTGTCAAAAAAAAAAAAAGGGGGGGGCCGGCCTGTGGCTCACTCGGGAGAGTGCGGTGCTGATAACACCAAGGCCATGGGTTCGGATCCCATATAGGGATGGCCGGTTGGCTCACTGGGTGAGTGTGGTGCTGACAACACCAAGTCAAGGGTTAAGATCCCCTTACCGGTCATCTTTAAAAAAAAAAAAAAAAAGAGAGAGAGAAAAGTATGTGAAAGAGTGTTTATCAGTATGTTTATGTGATCATCAAAGTCTACGGTGGGAATAGAATTGGAGAGGGTAGAGCACGGGCCTACTGAGAATTTTTTTTCTATTTTGCATTATTTTATTTTATTTTATTTTTTTCCTTTTTGTCTTTTTTCGTGTCCGGCAACGGATCGCAACCCTCAGTGTCACACCCGTACCGGACCGGCAACGGGATCGCAACCCTCGGCGTTGCGCCCGCACCTCGCTCAGCCAGTGAGCGGGAACCGGTGGGATCCGAACCCTTGGCGGGAGCGCCGCCGCGCTCTCAAGCGGCGCACGATAGCAGTGTGCCACCGGGCCGGCCCGTCTATTTTGCATTATTTTTAAATGATAGAGGTATTGATAACTAAGGAATTATGTGTGTGTGTTTTAACTTTTTGAATTCTTTTGACAAGTTTATAGATGTTTTGAGCACAGAAAAGAAGTATATGTTTTCTTTTTCTGGGTAAGAAATTTGCTCCTCTCAGTTTTATTAAATTGAAGATAGAGCCTTACAATTAATTGTGTCTTAGAATCAAGAGAATATAGCTTATATAATATTCCTGGTTTTCAAGTTGTTTATATCCATATTACTCATCTACTAGAGTTATAAAACTCCCCACAGTTATTGTAATTTATGTCAAATTCTCCATTTGTTTCTAAGTGTTTGGCTTATCTTTCACTTCAGTGTACTATTAGGTATATAAACATTCGTGACAGTTTTCTTATTCATTAACGAAGTCCTTAACATTAAAATTCTTTTTGTTCTATGTGATATTCTTTCCTTTACCTTTCTCTTTATTTCTTGTTAGTGTTTGCACCCCACTTTCTTGTGCATGGTATTGCTTTGTTCATCCTTTTATTTTAAATAAAAAGAATGTGATTTGAGTGTTTTGCTTTTAAACAGAAGCATGTAGCTGTTGTTGCATTTTATAACAAACCAAATGGTGGTGTCTTTTAATAGGGACTTTGGCCCGCTCATATTTACTGTAATAACTGGTAAGTTGCACAGGACTTACTCGGGGGCTAACTGTGAGGCAGGTGTGTAAGTGTGTTACTACAGTTGCAGGAAAGGAGGAGGTCAGGGTGAAGAAAGTGAAGCATCTGTATCAGTCAGCTTGTGCTGCCGTCACAAAATACCACAGACTGGGGGCTTAAATCACAGGTATTTATTTTCTCATACTTCTTGTAGGCTAGACGTCCAAGATCAAGGTGTCAGATTTGATTGCCCTGAGCCTCACCCCTGGTCTTAACAGATGCTGCCTTCTCACAGTGTTCCACACACCTGTTGTCTCTTTTTCTTTTTAAAAGAACACCAGTCATATTGGATTAGGGTCCACCCTTATGACCTCATTTAACCTTCATCACCTCTTTAAAGGCCCTGTCTCCAAATATAGTCGTCCCTCGGTATCCACTAGGGATTGGTTCCAGGACTCCCCCCAGATACCAGAATCCAAGGATGCTCAGGTCTCTTATATAAAATGGACCAGTATTTGCAAATAACCCATACACATCTGTCTGTATACTTTGAAACATCTCTAGATTACTTATAATACCTAATACATCTAATACAATATTGTTTTGCTTTGTTTTTTTACCGGTAAGGGTATCGTAACCCTTGGCCTGGTGTCGTCCGCACCAAGCTCAGCCAGTGAGCACACTGGCCATTCCTATATAGGATCCGAACCCGCGGCCTTGGCGCTACCAGCGCCACACTCTCCTGAGTGAGCCACGGGGCTGGCCCTACAATATTGTTTTATTGTATGTTTTTATCTGTATTGTTTTTTATTCTTGTATTGTTATTTTTTGGTTATTATTTTGTTATTGTTATTTTGAGGGAACACAATTCAGTTCATGACAGCATCCATGTGAGGGCACTGTAGCAGTTTCATACACTCTCAGCTGAATATACAGTTCAATAAAATATCAGTTGGACATATAATTCCATTGGATCAGTTGTATGAAGAAAGAAGTAAAGATGAGGGACTGGTGTGAGGAGAAAGGTCATGGACTAGAGCCCTGAGTACAGTCAGGAAAGCAGCATGGTTGTGATTCTTGAGCAAAGTGAGCCAGAAGGAAGAATAAAAGGTTGTATCAGAAGAGAATGTGCACAGGAGTGACTTTGAAGATTGTGCAGTGTCCCAGGTGTAAGTGCCTGGTGAGGAGGAGTAAGGTCAGTTTTGCTGAGAATCTGGAATGTCAGCCAATGGGTCATCCCTGTGGGCCACCCTGAGATTGGTGGCAAGGATTGAAGTGGAGAGGATGTGAGCCAGGTGATCAAGTCTTCAGGGAAGGGTGTGAAATCAAGAGGCTTGTGGGTGATCCTAAAAGTGTAGAGAGGGTAGGTAATGATGTGGAAGCCACATCACAAAATAAGGACATATACCCAACTCTGTAATGCTTGAGATACAACAGGGAAAAGGGAAGGAGACACAAAGTCTTCCTCTCAGAGGACAGCAGAGGTAAGTCTAGCCAAGGACACAGAAGGAATGTTAGAGAGGGAGAGGATATGGGGGCATTTTCTGATCTGAGTGGTCATTCTAGAATTGGTAGGAGGCTGAGAAAATGCCATATACTCCAACCTTTGTTACTTTTCACAAATGTGTATTTTTCTCAACCTGAGAAGTATATGATTACTGAAACATTTATATTAATAACAAGCAGTTAACCTGTAATTATCTTAAGGATAAACTTATCTTTTTGATTTGTCTGTTTAGTTTTTAATCCTTGTTTTAGTTTAAAGAAAAATAGCAGCTCTCACAATGGTGTTGAGCGAATTGAAGCCTGAAGAATGCTGTACAAATCCAAGGAACAATCTTTGTGATTGCCCAGGAAGCTATCTTAGAAACCCAAAATACAGATGTATTGGGGATATAGATTGTCCTGTTTTAGGTGTAAAATACATCTTAACAATTTCTTTATTCTATACCTAGGACCTAGATTTAGGAAAGGTATTATGAGAGCCCTTAAAACAGGCTAGTTACGGGCCGGCCCAGTGGCGCACTGCTACAGTGCGCCGCTTGGGAAGCACGGCGGCGCTCCCGCCAAGGGTTCGGATCCGACATGCAGACCGGCCGCTCACTGGCTGAGCGAGGTGCGGGAGCAGCGCCGAGGGTTGCGATCCCGTTGCCGGTCCCGGTCCGGGCGTGACACTGAGGGTTGCGATCCGTTGCCAGTCACGAAAAAAGACAAAAAGAAAAAAAAAGAAAAAAAAGAAAAAACAGGCTAGTTACAAAAAAAGCATGGAGTTATCTTACCTACTTCTACTTATCTAACCTAACAGCTGTTATAAAGTTCTTTACATAGTTTAAAAACCCTGGATGCCTCACTTTTTTTTTTAGTATAACCTAATAACCAAGGCCCCTAACTTTTTTTTTTTTTTTTGTCTTTTTTCGTGTCCGGCAACGGATCGCAACCCTCAGTGTCGCGCCCATACCGGACCGGGACCGGCAACGGGATCGCAACCCTCGGTGTTGCCCCCGCACCTCGCTCACTGAGCGGGAACCGGTCTGTATGTGGGATCCGAACCCTCGGCGGGAGCGCCACCGCACTCCCAAGCGGCGCACTGTAGCAGTGCGCCATCGGGCCGGCCCCCAAGGCCCCTAACTTAACTCACAGCTGAACTTTTTTCTGTAGAGCTAGAGCTCCAGCTGCAGCAAGAAGGATTTCCTTCAGAAAGCACATTGAGATCATTGGGAGTTCAGTTTTTATTTATTTATTACATTCTATTGAGGAAATGACAGCTTTTATTTTAATTTGGATATTATTGAGTTTAAAAATTTTAAATTTATATCAGTGCTCATTAGTCTGTAGAGCTATCAGCACGGAAACACCTGTAGATTTAAAATACTTTATAAACTAATTCATTAATTTGGTAATATTTTGTGTTAAATCTCTGCCGACTAAATCTTCCTAGAGTATCCACATAATGGCAGATTTCTGACCAACTGAAAAAACTGACCAATGGAGAATTGAAATTTTGTTTTTCTTTTTCTTCTGTCACTCCATATAAATGTTAAAACCATGTTAAAATTAAAATTTCTCTGAAGGGGCCACTGTAATTCTGAATTATGTTTAGTTTAAATAAAAGCCTGCTGCCTTCCATACAGGCACAGACGTTAGGGCTGTAATAGGTGTACATACATCAGAAGACTTGGTTCCCATAAAGGTGGATGGGGCTGTTATTACCTGTATCAAAACCACAGTCACCATGTGTAACCCAGAACAGACCCAGAAGTTTCTTCCACTGCTGAAAGACCCAGTTACCCATGTCACTGTGACTTAATGTGTATGAAAGTAAACCAAGGAGTTAGCAGCAGTTGCTCCCCTAAGTACACAGGGCCCGGGAAAGCATGCTTTCTCAGTGTGGGAGTGCGCAGTGTGGGGTTGGGGAGAGATGGGCCTTGGGGTAGATCAGGGGATCCTCAGACTGTCATTAGAGCCTGAAGTAAAGGCCACTAGAGCTACTGATAGGGAAGAAGTCGAGCTCATTCACTGGCCAGGCAGTGAAACGAAGGGAAGGCATTCACTTAGTAGTTAGCAGAATGGAAAGTCAGGAAATTCTAAGTGATAGGAAAGGGTGGTTATGCGAATTATAATTGGGATTGAAAAGTAGCATTCTGGGGCCGGCCCGGTGGCGCACTGGATAAGTGTGCCGCTTGGGAAGCGCGGCGTCGCTCCCGCCGAGGGTTCGGATCCCACATACAGACCAGTTCCCGCTCACTGGCTGAGCGAGGCGCGGGAGCAACACCGAGGGTTGCAATCCTGTTGCCGGTCCCCGGTCCGGTACGGGGGCATCACTGAGGGTTGCGATCCGTTGCCGGACACGGAAAAAGACAAAAGACAAAAAAAAGAAAAGTAGCATTCTGTATAGGATGGAATAATTCCAGAATGTAGATATTTACACAGCTTAATAAGTTTGTTCATTGATCAAGGAAAGAGTTCAGGCAGATCCCATCAGCTCTCTACGTGGTTTCTCAGATTGCTTGGTGAGTGGTTGCCTTCAGCTGTCTAGAAGTGGTTGTGGTCAAACAGTGCATTCAGTGTGGCGATCTCCTGTGCATGAGGTGCTATCAGTAGAACATTTTTCTTTTACACTGATTGCTGGGGAGATTTTTACTTACACTAGCTTGTGGAAATTAACAGGGCTTAGATTAAATTAACAGGTCATGGGCACCAGGAGGGAGCATCTTTTAAATCAGTGGGGGCCTGGACTGCTTTGTGCTTGTTCATTGCTGAAAGCGTACTGCCTTGTAGCAATCCTAACATAAGGTAATCCTCTAATAAATACTTGTTAATAAGTGGGGAGACCCCAGCTCAGGTGTTTCATGCACTTTAACCATTCTCCTATGCTGCTTCCTGCACTAGGGGTTCTCCATGCAGTCCCGATGTCTGCTTTGTCAGTCTGTCCCTTTTTCCTCATAGGGAAATAGGGAAAGACATACAGACAGTTGCACATAGGTCCTGTGGTTAGATTTCTTTCAGTCAGAAAAACAAAACAGGCTTGCGGATGTGCTTTCCGTCAGTGTGGATGGTTGTGAGTTAGAAGGTAATTGCCGGGTGGGGGGAGGAGGAGACTTGCACATTGGCCAAGTTACACACCCAAAACTGCCTGTGATGTTACTGTAGTCTGACACATAGAGTAGGTCTTAGGAGTGGGTTTTCTGGACCATAACAGAAGATGTGAAATGTAGTGATGGGCTGGAGAGCAGGTCATGGAAAGGAAGTCTCGGTTCAGTAGCACTTAAGTTTTAAGCATTTTGAAGAACAGGGGATTGAGTCTTACCGTCCGACTATGCAGACCTGCTTGGGCTGCCGCACTGAGGACTCAGTTTTGACTCAACTTTTCTCTCTGCAGCCGAACCAAAGCCAGAACTCCACCTCAGTTCTTTCTGCCCTCCGGACTTCTCCAGTCAGAAATTGCCCACACAGCATGTGCTGTGTGATCATCCGCCCTGGGTCCTCACATGCTGGTGTGCAGAAAGGCACGTCTGGCCAGGGGATCTGTGCCCGGGGGAGCAGGAGAAGCAGCAGCAAGCCTCTGATCCACGTTCCTGGGGTGATAAAGCTGAAGGTCAGGAGAGAGAAGGCACCAAGCCTTTGTTTGGAAGGACAAAGAAAAGGACTTTGGGAGCATTGTGCAGACGACCCGAGAGGCAGCCGGTCAGCTCTCGGAACAGCCTCAGAGGGGTGGAGCTGGAGGCCAGCCCGGCTCATCCAGGGAACCCGGAGGAAACAGACAAATTGTTGAAGCGGATAGAAGTCTTAGGATTTGGAACTGTCAATTGTGGAGAGTGTGGACTGGGCTTCAGCAAGATGACAAACCTGCTTAGTCACCAGAGGATACACTCAGGGGAGAAGCCATATGTGTGCGGGGTGTGTGAGAAGGGCTTCAGTCTAAAAAAAAGCCTTGCCAGGCACCAGAAGGCACACTCAGGGGAGAAACCTATTGTGTGCAGGGAGTGTGGACGAGGTTTCAACCGGAAGTCAACACTCATCATACACGAGAGGACACACTCAGGCGAGAAGCCTTATATGTGTGGTGAGTGTGGGCGAGGCTTTAGTCAGAAGTCAAACCTCATCATACACCAGAGGACACACTCGGGGGAAAAGCCTTACGTATGCCGTGAGTGTGGCAAAGGCTTTAGCCAGAAGTCGGCTGTCGTGAGACACCAGAGGACACACTTAGAGGAAAAGACCATCGTGTGCAGTGATTGCGGCCTAGGCTTCAGTGATAGGTCCAACCTCATCTCCCACCAGAGGACACACTCAGGGGAGAAGCCATACGCCTGCAAGGAGTGTGGGCGATGCTTTAGGCAGAGGACAACCCTTGTCAACCACCAGAGGACACACTCAAAGGAGAAGCCCTATGTGTGTGGAATATGTGGGCACAGCTTTAGCCAGAATTCAACGCTCATCTCCCACAGGCGGACACACACTGGGGAGAAGCCGTATGTGTGTGGGGTGTGTGGGCGAGGCTTTAGTCTGAAGTCACACCTCAACAGACACCAGAACATACACTCAGGGGAGAAGCCCATCATGTGTAAGGACTGTGGTCGAGGTTTCAGCCAGCAGTCAAATCTCATCAGACACCAGAGGACACACTCAGGGGAAAAGCCCATGGTGTGTGAGGAATGTGGGCGAGGCTTCAGCCAGAAGTCCAACCTCATTGCACACCAGAGGACACACTCAGGGGAAAAGCCATATGTGTGTCGGGAGTGTGGGCGAGGCTTCAGCCACCAGGCAGGGCTCATTAGGCACAAGAGGAAACACTCGAGGGAGAAGCCTTACGTGTGCCGGCAGTGTGGACTAGGCTTCAGCAATAAGTCAGCTCTCATCACACATAAGCGGGTACACTCAGAAGAGAAGCTCTGTGTGTGCAGAGAGTGTGGCCAAGGCTTTATCCAGAAGTCACACCTCACCTTACATCAGATGGCACACACGGGGGAGAAGCCGTACATGTGCAAGACAGGTGGGCAAGGCTTCTGCCAGAAGTCTCACTTCAACAGGCGCAGGAAGATGAAGTCCGTCCACCATAAACTGCCACTCCAGCCCAACTCTGAGGCCTGTTCAGGCCAATCTTCCAACCCCCTTTACTCTCTTTAAAATTGAAGATGGTGGCCAGGACTAATAGTCAATTTTTACACTTCCATGAAATAGGAGTGGAAAAATGCATTCCATAAATAGTCAAAGGATATTTGACTTAGTTTACTTTCTCCACACCAAGTCTTCATGTTTTGTGGCCTTTTGTTCTAATAAACTGCTTCCTTACAAATCCGTAACTCTGGCTGTATACCTGATTCACTCATCTATAAGACAGGGAATACGGAGTGAAGCAGACATCTTGAGCTATAACTATAGCTACTGTAACTATTCCACAAGAAGTCATTTCCTTGGAAGACGTAAGAATCAAGTCACTGGTATATTTATTGGAAAGTCTGGTCTTTTGTATGGGGAGAGAATCTAGGGACTGCATACAGAGATTTCAGGCGAGGGGAGTGAATGTTCCAGAAAATGTGGCTTCACCTGCATCTGCCCTCTTCCCTTGGCCTCTGCCACAGCTCCTTCTCTCCTCTTTCCTCCTAGCTCTTGAACATCCATATTGTTGCCTTGCTGCATCGTCCCCTAACACCTTTATTGCTTTTCTCAGACTTTATCCCTGGTGCTGCCATCTTGAGGCCTTCTTAACATATCCAATGCATTGTCCCCAGCACTCCAGTCCCAGGGCCTGATCTTTTCAGCTGTGACCAAGCAATACTTTAGTCTCGAGGCCTCACACCAAGAACATGGGTAATACCCAGATCATCTCAAGAGTATAGCTATAAGACCCTTTTCTAAGACCGAAGGAAGATTTACGTGTGTAGCTCCTAGATTCTACATAAAACGGTTCCTGAATTTTGAGAGTATCATTCCAGAGCACTTCGACACTCAACCCAAACCAGACAGGGACTTGTCTTGAAAATCATTTGTGGATGTGGTTTTCTCTAATGGAGTGAATTTCAGTAGGAGGCGTGGGAAACCCCTTGAGCCCATAATCTCATTTAAAGGAATTTATCCAATAGCTACACATGCTCATGTGCAAAGTGATTTATATAAGCTCTTTAGTACAGTAGTAATTTCAAATATTAGCAAAGAAAAAAACGTTCAGTAGAGGAACTGATTAAGTAAAAGTCAATCATGCACAAGTAGAACAATATACTGGCAGAACAAAGAATGAGGAACATGCCCAGGTACTTACACGTGTGATCTCCAAGATTAACTGGTGGGGGAGGGGCAGAACAAAACAGTATGAAGACACTGTTCCAGTGCCCTGAGTTTTAATTTAGTTTAAAAAGAGGCAGTTGAAGAACATATTTTTTAGAAAAACAAAGTTGGAGGACTTACACTTCCCAATTTCAAAACCTTCTATAAGGCTACAGTAATCAAGTAATCAGTGGAGTTTTTTTTTAACATAAACCCAACAGCAAAATTTTCTTCCAAAACAGCCTAGAAAATGCAATTTATTTAATCCAAATTCACTCAAAAAGTTTAGTTTTTTCACCCCACCTTACACGCCTGATTTTTCTTCTAAAATGGCCCAGAAAGGCAAATTTTCATCCATCTTTGCATTATAAGTAGGATTTTCTGGATGTAATACCACACTATATTTTTCTTCCAAAATGGTCTTGAAAAGAGGATTTGCCATTCAAATTCACTAAGCTTTATGGGCCTTTGCAAAGTAATTCTTATGCCAGATTTTTCTAAATTGACCCAGAAATGTGTCTTCATCTAAATTTGCTGAAAATTTTAGGATGTGTGGTCATTAAGCTCTATACCACGTTATTTTACAAAATCACCTAGAAATAACACTTTTCATCCAAATTCATTGAAATCATAGGTTTTGAAATGTAAAACTCCTTTGTCAAATTTTCCCCCAAATAGACAAGAAACATGACTTAAAATCCAAATTAATGCAAGTAAGGGGTTTTTGGAAATACATCATATGCCAGATATTTTTCCCCAGATATTCTGGAAATATAATGTTTTCATCCAAATCTGCTCAAATTTGGGGGCTTACTGGAACTAAGTACTACACCAGATTTTTCTTCTAAAATAATTCAGAAAATGTGATTTTCATCCAAATTTATTCACATCTTCAGATCTTTTGGATATCAGTCTTGTGAAAGATTTTTCTTCTAAATGGCCTGGAAATGTGATTTTTCAGTCAAATTGGCTCAAATAGTGAAGTTTTTTGGATATAATTCCTATGCCAGAATTTTCTTCCAGAGTAGCCTAGAAATGTGATACTTTAGCCAAATTTTCTTAAATTGTGAAGGGGAGGAGGGAAGGAAGAGTAAGCCCCGTGCCTAATTGTTCTTTGCAAATGGCCAGAAAATATTCTTTTTTATTAAAATTTACTAACATTGCGAGATTTATTAGACATAAATCCTGTGCCAGATTATCTTCCAAAATGGCCCCAAATTCACTCCAAAATGTAGATTTAAAAAATCCAAATTCACTCCAAAATGTAGATTTTTTGGACATCAGCCCTATGCCTGTTTTTTCTTCATAAAGTAGGCTTCTCTGGATATATCCAATGTAAATTTTTTGTTCCAAAATCGTTCAGAAAGATGATTTGTTTAATCCAAATTTGTCAGAAATGTAATTTTGGACATAATTGGATGCCTTTTTTTTTTTTTTTTTCAAAATAGTATAAAATAAGGTTATCCAAATTTGCTAAATCTTGGGGGGAGAAGTAGACATAAATTCTTCACCATAATTTTTTCCAAAATGGCACAGAAATGCAGTTTTTTTAATCCACATTCATTCAAATTGTGGAGTTTTTTGGACATACGTCCTAAGGCAGTTTTTTTCTCCAAAATTATTCAGAAACATGATTTTTCACTTAGCTGGCTGGTTAGTTTAGTCAAAATGTAGTGCTGATAACAGTGAGGCCCAGAGTTCAAACCAGCTTCCCCTACCCTGACCCCGTCCCAGAAAAAATAATACATGATTTTTTTTCATTCAAATTGGCTCAGACTGTAGGTTATTTTGGATATAAATCCTATGCCAGATTATTCCAAAATGGCCTGGAAATTTTTATTTTTTTTCCATTCAGATTCTCATAAGTCATAGGTTTCTGTGGTTTTTATTGTTCAATAGTTTTCAATTCCTGGCACTGTGAATTACTGTTTAGATCAGGATAGTACTGGTGAAAATACATACACAAATTCATACCACATAGCCCAATATGAATGGTTCTCAGTATCTGAAAATGGCCTTACTATGAGAGTTAACATTCTCTGAATATGTGTGAGGTTGAACATCTATTCCAATTTATATTCACACCAAAATCTGCTCTTTGGTTTGAGGCTAGAGTTTCTTTTATTTTCTAGGGCCTGATGTTGTTTCTTGTATTCTTATTTTGAAGACTTAGTTTATGAAAGGACTTATATGCTGAAAATTACCCGAGTGTCTTCAGTTCCGAACCTCTTACTGTTTTTATGGCTCTTTTATTTTATTTATTTATTTATTTATTTATTTATAAAAGATGACCGGTAAGGGGATCTTAACCCTTGACTTGGTGTTGTCAGCACCACGCTCAGCCAGTGAGCAACCGGCCATCCCTATATGGGATCCGAACCCGGGGCCTTGGTGTTGTCAGCACCACACTCTACCGAGTGAGCCACGGGCCGGCCCATGGCTCTTTTATTTTTTTTAAAGGAAATGACATACTTCTATTTGCTGTAAACATAATAAAACTTAGCTATCTAGGAGTAATGATACTGAAAATATAGGACAGAACTCTAACACTACCCCTCCACAAAAGCAATGAATAGTCTGGTAAAAACTGTCAGAATAATGTTTTTTGGAACTCTGGAATCTATTAAAAACAACCACCACCACCAAGAGAATGCTTAATGAAGAAAGATGCTGCTGAATTTTGGAAAGAGAGTACTATGGCATTAGAACTTACCTGCTTACCATCCCTCATGCCCAGCTCAGCAGCAGCTGTGAAGACAGCAGCCCACAGTGCAGATGCAGGCTGCTGGTACCAGAGGGAGCAAGATAAATCTTACTCCCAAGAAATCTTGGTTGTGTGTTTCGATCTGTCTGGGCTCCCTGAAGATTGGCTCAAGGACTTGCCTTTGTTTCACCTAACTCAAATTTTCCCCAGGGCAGAAGCAGCTTCTCAGGTGGAGTTTGTTGAAACCATTTAAAGGCAAATGGACTAGCCTCAGCCACCTGAGACAAGGGATGACAGCTGAAACAAGCAATAGACAGCCAAAAAAGCCTAAAAAGGAAGAGATTAGGAAAGGAGATACTCGGAAAAATGGCTTTGAAAAGTCTGAGAATATATAGGAATAAACAAATTCAGTTTCACCTACGATACTTGCACAACACACTTCTAACACCCATGTGGGTTTTTCCCCCAACATGTCAAGTAAGCAACCAATTCTTCAAGGGACACCAGCTGGGTGCCCTCTAATTAAATTCAATTGAGATTTCACAGGTTGAGGGCTCTGTTCCACAAAGATGCACCCCACTTTCAATGCCAATTTCAAGCCTCAAATTGTTTTACCTGTGCTTCTGACCAACTGGCTATAAATCAAGTTTCCCATGACTCCATCCTTGTGTTACGAAATTAGGCTCCTGGGTTCCAAAGTCATAGAAATGAACAATGCACCCAGCAGTAAAGCAAGCAACGCTTTATTAAAAGAGGAGATAGACTCACGCATAGATAGACTTCTCTGTAGCTAGTCCCCCATGGGAGCTGTTCACGGTCCTTTATAGGGCAAGGGGTCAAAGGGTGCAGGCCACCATCATCATTCTGTGCCTCTGGAGGTGGTCCATTCTGTTCTTCCTGGTTGCGTCATGGGTGCATGCTCAGTTAGGGCTTTGGTCCTTGCGCCTGCTCAGTAGGTCTGAGATGGCGGTGTTCGTTATCATCACCCCAGGAGTGTCATTGTAGCAGTCACCTTGAAGGTTTGTACACATGAAAGAACTCCTAAAGGGGTCTTAAGGTCAATCTGTAACTTAATTTTTACAATTACAGGAAAAGAAGGAATGGTTAGTTAATAAGTTTTAAACAAAGCTAACAGTTATATTTTAACAAGCCTCGGGGAGAGGGTTTTGCAACTCAGTGAATTTCTGTTCCCCTCTTATCTCAGTTTATTTTATCAGGGCAGTTACACCCAACTGGTCTCTTTCAGTTACTTTTCTGAGGGCCATGGGGTCATCATGCACCCTGGGGATCTCATGACTGAAGAGTGGAAAAGTAACAAGATGTCCTCTGTGAGGAAAATAGAGTCAGTTTGGTTCACAGGCCTAGCCCTGTCCTGTCTGACTTTTGATCCTGTTTGATTAATTTGCTAGAGCTGCCTACAGAACTCAGGGAAACACTTTACAGTTACCATTTTATTATAAAGGACATTACAAAGGATACAGATGAAATGCACAGGGCAAGGTATGGGGGAAGAGGCTCATAGCTTCCTAGCCTTCCCCAGGCACACCACCCTCCAGGAACCTCTCCATGAGTTCAGCTGTCTGAAAGCTCCCTGAACCTGGTCTTTTGGAGTTTTAATGAAAGCTTTATTACATAGGCATTGTAATATTTATTACAGAAGCCAATTGATTACATTGGCCATTGGTGGTCAACTCAACCTTCAACGCCTCCCACCTCCCCAGAGGTTGGGGAGGGGGATATAAGTCCCAACCCTCTAATCTTGCCTTGGTCTTTCTTGTGACCAGCCCCCATTTTGAAGCTACCTGGGGGCCACTAGTCAATGCTAAGTCCCTAGAATATAGAAAGATGGTTATCACTTTGAAGATTGAAGAATTTTAGGAGCCGTATGCCAGGAAACAATGATGAAAAACAAATGTAGTTGTCCCTTAATATCTGTGGAGAATTGTTTCCAGGACCTCTTATGAATATCAAAATCCATGGATGCTCAAGTCCTTGATATAAAATGGCACAGTATTTGCATATACCTATGCACATCCTCCTATACACTTTAAGTTCTCTCTAGATTACTTATAAAACTTAACACCATGGCATTTGCATGTAAGTGCCATGTAAATTCTTGTTATGTTATATTGTTTAGGAAATAATGACAGGAAAAAAAGTCTACATATTCAGTACAGATGCATTTTTTTTCTAATATTTTTTATCTGCAGTTGGTGAAATCCACAGATGTGAAACCCACAGATATGGAGGGTTGACTGTATATATTTCACATCACAAAAAGCTTCTGCATATACCAGAAAATCTAGAAGGCCACATGCATGCCCAGGGCTGGACACATGCTCAGAAAAGACCTCCCAAGACCCTGATCTTTCACCTCCAGTTGACTTTTAGCCTCCACACAAAGAGGAAGTGAAGGTTAAGGCAGAGTTTTAAACAGATTGAGTAAGTGTTGAAGGAGTGCTCCTTGCAGAGCCAACCTGCAAAGATGGGGTGAGTATTTTGTATTTTTGGCTCCAAGTATTTAAGGAAATCCCTGTCAAATCACTAGCTCACTATAAACTTGTGTGTGTGTGCCTGCCCAGTACAGGAATCCAAACCCATGACCTTGGGGTTACTAACACTGTGCTCTAACCAACTGACATAACTGGCCAGCCCATGTCCACTAAGTTAACAGAACAAGAACTTCAGTGGCTATGTACAAGAAATAGACCCTTTATAAAAATAGTTTTAAAAGCCACTAAACAACAATGCACAACAGCCAACAAACCCTGGAAAGGGGAGAATCTAATTTATTATACATTATATAATAAATACATTATATTATCAAATGTCCAGTTTTCAACAAAAAGTTATAAAGCATGCAAAGAAACATGAAATTACAACCCATTCACAAGAAAATAAGAAATGCATAGAAAATGTCCCTGAGAAAGCCTAGACATTGGACTTTAAGTCAATTGACTTAAAATATGCTCAAAGAGCTAAAAGGAAACCATGGACAAAGAATTAAAAGAAACCAGGAGAATGATGTGTCACCAAATAGAAAATATCAATAAACATATAGAAATTATAAGAAGGAACCCAGTAGACATTCTGGAGCTGAAAAGTAGAATAACTGAAATGAAAATTTAACTAGAGGGCTTCAATAGCAGAAGAAAAAATTGGAAAACTATAAGGTAGAGTCCATTAATATCATCCAATTTAAGAAGCAGAAAAAAAATTGAACAAAGATGAATAATTTCTGGAGATCTAATATATAGCATGGTGATGACAGTTAACAATACTGTATAGTATCCTTGTAATTTGTAGTTAAATTAAATGTCACTTCACACACACACAGAAGTAGCTATGTAGAGGTAATGGATATCTTAATTAATTATGGCAATTCTTTCACAATGTATATAAAAACATCATATATCAAAACACGTCTTCCTTAAATAAATAAAAATTTTTTTTTTTTTTTTTTTTTGTCTTTTGTTGTGTCCGGTAACGGATCGCAACCCTCAGTGTCGTGCCCGTACCGGACCGGGACCAGCAACGGGATCGCAACCCTCAGTGTTGCACCCGCACCTCGCTCAGCCAGTGAGCGGGAACCGGTCTGTATGTGGGAACCGGTCTGTATGTGGGATCCGAACCCTTGGCGGGAGCGCCACCGCGCTCCCAAGCGGCGCACTGTAGCAGTGCGCTACCGAGCCGGCCCAAAATTTTATGCCAATGATATTTCAATAAAGCTGTTTGAAAAAATAAAAATATACATGAACAGAGCCTCAGAGAACTATGGACACTAGCAAGCATACCAACACACACATAATGGGAGTGACAGAAGAAGTAAGCATACCAACATACACATAATGGGAGTGACAGAAGAAGGGGCAGAAAAAAATATTTGAAGAAATAATGATTAAAAACTTCTCAAATTTGATGAAAGACATGAATATACACATCCAAAAAGTAAGTGAACTCCAAATAGGATAAATGCAAAGAGATCCATACAAAGACACATTATGGTCAAATTGTCAAAAGACACAGAGAGTCTGGAAAGCAACAAGAATAAAGAGACTCATCACTTACAAGAGATCCTCAATAAGATCATCAGTCAGTTTCTCATCAGACACCATGGATGCCAAGAAGATAGTAGAATGACATATATAAGGTGCTGAAACAAAACAAAACAAAACAACTGTCAACCATGAATTCTATATATGGCAAAACTAAAGAAGAAATTTATACACTCCCAGACAAACATAAACTGAGGGAATATACAGACAGTAACTTGAAATCATACAAAGAATAAACAATGCCAGTAAAGTTAGCTATATAGGTAATAAGCCAGTATTACTGTATTTTTGGTTCATAAATCCTCTTTTTTTCCTTTGTGATTGAAAAGACAAATGCATAAACAACAATTATAAACTTATACTAATTGGCACACAGTGTATAAAGATTAATTTATGACAATAACAACATAAGGGAGGATGAGGCTTTATATGAGCAGAGTTTTTATATACTATTGAAACTAAGTTGATATGTTTTTAATGGCCAATGTGATAGTATGAAACTAAGTTAGTATTAATTCAAACTGTATTGTTTTAAATTTAAGATGACAGTTGTAATCTCCATGGTAACCATGAAGAAAATAACAACAAAAAAAAGATATACAGAAAAAGAAATGAGAAGGAACCAAAATGATAAACTTGAAAAAGTCAAACACAAAAGAACACAGTATTGGAGGAATTGAGGAACAAGACAAAGTATGTCATATGTTGAGAAAAGGTCAACCATCCATAAGATATAACAATTATAAACATATACACACTTAACAGTAGAGCCCCACAATATATGAAGCAAAAACTGACAGAATTGGAGAAATAAACTGAAGGCAATTCTACAATAGTATGAAGAATTCAATACCCCACTTTCAACAATGGATTATTGAGCAATAGACAGAACTATTATTATCTACATAGCTCAACAACCTAAGTAATAGATTGTTGAGCTATATAGACTAACTAGATAGAAAATCAGTAAGGAAATAAAGGGCTTTAAAACCAATATAAACCAGCTAGACCTGACAGACATGTATAGAACACTCCACTCAACAATAGAATACATACACATCTCAAATGCACATGGAATATTCTCCAAGATATGTTGGGCCACAAAATAATTCTCAATAAATATAAAAAGATTGAAAAAAATACAAAGAATGTTCTCTGGCCACAATAAAATGAAAATAGAAATCAATAACAAAAAGAAAACTGGAAATTTCACAAATATGTGGAAATTAAATAACTGACTTACAAACAAGCAATGGATAAAAGAAAAAATCACAAGGGCAATTAGAAAATATTTTGACTAGAGCAGTTAGTGTCTGCTGCTAAGGTTTCTACCACAGATGCAACGAAAAATTTTGTGCTGTCTGTCTGATTATGACACCTAAGATTTAATGGGGGAATATATGGGAATTATAAAAACATGGAGGGGGTAGATGATTTTTGTAATTCAGAAATAACCTTGTAAACAGCAAAGAGCCTGTTATTACTCAAAAAAAAAAAAAAAAAAAAAAAAAAGAAATCTAAAATTTGGATATATACCAGAAGTGCTGAAAAATTATTTCCCTCATACTCTTGCCTTCTGGTTTATTCCACTTTAAAAGTATAAGATCAAAACTAATTGAGGTTGCTCTCTCTTCTTCCATCATCTTGCAATATGAGACCCTTAGATGGACTTTGGACTTACCAGACTCAGAAACTCTAAAGAGAATCACGAATCTGTGAGCTCTGAATTGTTTGTTCTCCTTGCTGCGTCCACCATGCTTAGCCCAGAGCCCACCCCATGGTAGGCAATCGGTGAATGTGTGAAAGGACAGACAAGTGCACGAAGGTGATGGCCGTCCCGACCCTGCAGGTTTTGTAGGCCATGAGATGAGAAAGAGTGACTTCCAGTGAAGATGGCAAAATAGACAGTCCCCAGCATCATTCTCTCCCACAAATCAACTGATTTACAACTATAAAAACATAACATCAAGTGCGTACTGAACGGGGAGACGTCCAGCGGGGGAGGCAGAAGCTCCGTGGAGACCACATGCCCTGCACAGCCACTGTCACATGATCCAGCAGCCCAGCCCAGTGTGCATGGAGCAGGGTGACGTCTGGCAGGGGAGGCAGGAACTCCATGGGGACCACACCACTGCTGAATGATCCAGCAGCCCAGCCTAGTGTGCGCAGAGCAGGGAGACATCCAGCGGGGGAGGCAGAAGCTCTGCAGAGACCACACTGCCGCCATGCGATCCAGCAGCCTGGCCCAGTGCAAACAGAGCAAAGAGACGTCCAGCAGGGGAGGCAGAAGCTCCATAGAGACCACACACCCTGTGGGGGGGCCACCGCCACATGATCCAGCAGCAGGTATGCTTTGCTGCCGCCACATGGCTCTAATTCCCAGCCCGGCCCAGGGCGCATGGAGCAGGAAGAAGTCCAGCAGGGGAAGGGGAAGTTCCGCAGAGACCACACATCCTGTGGGGCTGCTGCTGCGTGATCCAGCAGGAAGGCTTCACTGCCACGACTACGAAACCCCCTGCCACAGTGAATAAACATCAAAGAGAAGATACCAGAAATATGAAAAATCAAGAAAGTACCCCACCGAAGGGTAAGAACTCTCAAGCTCTAGATCCTATAGAACAAGAAGCCCTTGAAATGTCTGACAAGGAATTTCGAGTGATAATTCTAAGGAAACTGAATGAGATACAAGAAAACTCAGCTAGACAAAGTGATGAAATGAGGGAAAGTATACAGGACCTGAAAGAAGAAATGTACAAGGAAATCAATGCCCTGAAAAAAAATGTAGCAGAGCTTGCCAAACTGAAGAATTCATTCAGTGAAATAAAAAACACAATGGAGAGTTTAACCAGCAGGCTCACAGAAGTTGAAGAGAGAACCTCTGAACTTGAAGATGGGCTGTTTGAAATAAAACAGGCAGACAAAAAAAAAGAAAGAAAGAAAGAAAGAAAGAAAGAAAAAAGAATCAAAAGCAATGAAGAAAATCTGAGAGAGATATCAGACAATCTTAAGCGCTCAAATATCCCAGTCATGGGTATTCCAGAAGGGGAGGAAAAAGGAGATTGCATTGAAAACATATTCAAAAAAATAGTGGCAGAAAACTTCCCAGATATAGGAAAAATCACAGATTTTCAGATCCAGGAAGCTCAAAGATCCCCAAACGTATTCAACCCAAAAAGGTCTTCTCCAAGACATGTTATAGTCAAATTGGCAAAACTCAAAGACAAAGAGAGAATCTTAAAAGCTGCAAGAGAGAAGCATCAAATCACCTATCAGGGAGCCCCAATCAGAATAACATCAGACTTTTCATCACAAACCCTAAACGCCAGAAAGGAATGGGACAATATATTCAAAACACTAAAAGATAGATATTGCCAGCCAAAAAATACTCTACCCTGCAAGGCTATCCTTCCAAAATGAAGGGCAAATAGTATATTTCTCAGACAAACAAAAACTGCAGGAGTTCACCACCACACGACCACCCTTACAAGAAATTCACAAGGGAGTACTGGGTTTGGTACCTGAAAAATAACTACCACTGCCATAAAAACCCAAGAAAAATCAAAACCCACTAGTATAATAAAAATGGCATTCATGAAGATAAAACAAACAAACAAAAGGCTATCTACAACCCAAGGAACCAACAAATACAGAAAACTAACAGTAAATCAGAAAGCAAGGAACAAAAGACACCTAAGACAAGCAAACAATAATCAATAAAATGCTAGGAATAAATCAACACTTTTCAAAAACAACTCTTAATGTAAAAGGCTTAAATTCCCCAATCAAAAGACAGACTGACTGACTGGATTAAAAAGGAGGACCCAACTATATGCTGCCTTCAAGAGACCCACCCCACCCATAAAGATTCACATAGACTAAGAGTGAAAGGATGGAAAAAAGATTTACACGCAAACAGAAAAGAAAAATGAGCTGGAGTAGCTATTCTTATATCTGATAAAATAGACTTTAAACTAAAAACCATAAAAAGAGAAAATGAAAGACACTACATAATGATAAAAGGA
>NW_007729610.1:0-1438 GCF_000696425.1 Galeopterus variegatus | reverse complement strand
TAGGAATTGATCTAACTAAGGATGTGAAAAATCTCTATAACGAGAACTATAAACCACTCCTGAGAGAAATTAGAGAGGATACAAGAAGATGGAAAGACATCCCATGCTCCTGGATTGGAAGAATCAATATAGTGAAAATGACTATACTTCCCAAAGTAATATACAAATTTAATGCAATCCCCATCAAAATTCCTATGACATTTCTCTCAGAAATGGAAAAGACATAACAATCATAAATATGTATGCACCCAATGTTGGAGCACCCAGATTTATATAACAAACTCTATTAGACCTAAAGAAGGAAATAGACACTAATCCCATAATAGCAGGGGACCTGAACACCCCACTGTCAATATTGGACAGATCATCGGGGCAAAGAATCAGCAGAGAAACACAAGATCTAAACAATACTCCAGACCAATTGGAGTTGGCAGATATCTACAGAACATTACATCCAACAACCTCAGAATATTCATTCTTCTCATCAGCACATGGATCATTCTCCAGGATAGATCACATATTAGGTCACAAATCAAGTCTCAACAAATTCAAAAAAATCAGAATTATCCCATGTATTTTCTCAGACCACAATGGATTAAAATTAGAAATGAATAACAAACGAAATTCTGGAAACTATACAAACACATGGAAATTAAACAGCATTCTACTTAATGACATGGGTCCAAGAAGAACTCAAGCAGGACATCAAAACATTTCTTGAAACTAATGAAAATAATGATACATCATACCAAAACCTGTGGGGTACTGCAAAAGCAGTACTAAAGGGGAAATTTATCACATTAAATACTCACTTCAGAAGAATGGAAAGATGGCAAGTGAACAACCTAACACTTCACCTTAAAGAACTAGAAAAAGAAGAACAATCCAAACTTAAAGTTAGCAGACAGAATGAAATCATTAAGATCAGAGCAGAACTTAATGAACCAAAAAACAATACAAAAGATCAACGAATCAAAAAGTTGGTTTTTTGAAAAGATAAATAAAATTGACAAACCATTAGCCCATTAGCAAGGCTAACAAAAAAAAGAAGAGAGAAGATTCAAATAACAAAAATTAGAGGATTCTAAGATGGCGTCGGGTCTGAGCGGCCGTGCCAGGAGACAGCGCGATCCTGTGAGCCGTGCGCTGTGATACCAGAGTATTGATTGCATTTCCAAGAGCAGCAAAAGGCGAATAAATCTTTCAACAACGATTCTACATCGACAAACAAGCGACAAAAGGTTCGAGGTTTTGGGGCCGACACAGAAGAGGTCTCCTGAGAGCGCCCAAGCCCGGCTGCGGGAATGAATGAGCGATCAGCCCAGTCATCAAAGGCCAGGAAAGCCAGCAAAGGATTTCACAAAGGCGGAGGGAAGCGCGCCAGACTGCCACAGACCCGCGGCCCCGTAAGTCACCCCCAGCCCAGCCCCACTTGCGG
>NW_007729609.1:230189-230527 GCF_000696425.1 Galeopterus variegatus | reverse complement strand
TCTAATGTGCTAAAAACCAAAATAGGACTATAATGTGTTCTTTTCTTAAAAAAATATTTTTATTATTATTATTTTACATTCAAAGATGCTGTTGCAGAGCAGAGGGAGGGGTTGGTGGGAGGGGGACAGGAAAACAGAGATGGAGGTGGGATTAGGCTCCTTCACTGGCCTGGTTGCAGAGGTTGTGGGCGTGTGACTGATGGCTGCAGGCTCCCCCAACTCCAGCTTGGGAGGCTAGGGAGTCTCCAGCAGTGGTTCAATTGACACTCAGCTAGATGCAAACATTGTGGGGGAGTGGCTGAGGCCCTTGGCACCTCCCATTCCAGCTTGGGATCCCA
>NW_007729609.1:213422-229923 GCF_000696425.1 Galeopterus variegatus | reverse complement strand
GCAAACATTGTGGGGGAGTGGCTGAGGCCCTTGGCACCTCCCATTCCAGCTTGGGATCCCAAGGGGCTTCCAGCGGTGGGTTGGTTGTTACTGGGCTGGATGTGGATGTTGGGGGTGCGTGACTGAGGCCCTTGGGCTCCCTCACCCCAGCTCAAGAGCCTGGGGGCTTCAGGCTCTTTTAAGTTTTATAAGTGTTCTTGGTGGTGTTAGACCTTTACTGTTAATACCAGGACTTTGATCTGTGGGTGTTTTGTGTTTGCTTTCACTTCTGTGTTGGATTATTAGCTAACCCCACCACTTATACTCTGCACTGGAACTAATTTGTTGTCCTTTACTCATTTCTAAAATGGAGGATCTTCCGGAGGGGACCAGCACTTGAGCCCTGTGGTTGAGCTAAATTGCTGATTGTTGCTGATTCTCTGGGGGAGGCTTTCGTTCAGCTCAGGTTTTAATTGTTGAACTTTTAGGTACTTCTGGGTCTTCTAAAGCCTGATACACCTGGGCTGTGTGGAAACTCTGATCAGGCCTGAGTCTTTTCAGCAAACTGCACCCTCTATAGGTCTATACTCCTGACCAGTCTTCACTGAGTGGGTGTGTGCTGACTGGAGGGCAGATCAGCTGTCCATGTTGTGCCCCAATGTTCCCTTGGTGGGCCNGCAAACATTGTGGGGGAGTGGCTGAGGCCCTTGGCACCTCCCATTCCAGCTTGGGATCCCAGGGGACTTCCAGCGGTGGGTTGGTTGTTACTGGGCTGGATGTGGATGTTGGAGGGGCATGGGTGAGGCCCTTGCCCTGCCCCACTCCCCAGGCTCCAGAGCCTGTGGGGGCTTCTAGCGGCAGGTAGGTAGTCACCGGGCTGGATGCCGATGTTGGGGGTGCGTGACTGAGGCCCTTGGGCTCCCTCACCCCAGCTCAAGAGCCTGGGGGCTTCAGGCTCTTTTAAGTTTTATAAGTGTTCTTGGTGGTGTTAGACCTTTACTGTTAATACCAGGACTTTGATCTGTGGGTGTTTTGTGTTTGCTTTCACTTCTGTGTTGGATTATTAGCTAACCCCACCACTTATACTCTGCACTGGAACTAATTTGTTGTCCTTTACTCATTTCTAAAATGGAGGATCTTCCGGAGGGGACCAGCACTTGAGCCCTGTGGTTGAGCTAAATTGCTGATTGTTGCTGATTCTCTGGGGGAGGCTTTCGTTCAGCTCAGGTTTTAATTGTTGAACTTTTAGGTACTTCTGGGTCTTCTAAAGCCTGATACACCTGGGCTGTGTGGAAACTCTGATCAGGCCTGAGTCTTTTCAGCAAACTGCACCCTCTATAGGTCTATACTCCTGACCAGTCTTCACTGAGTGGGTGTGTGCTGACTGGAGGGCAGATCAGCTGTCCATGTTGTGCCCCAATGTTCCCTTGGTGGGCCTGTCTCCCCTACCCCTTGCACTCCAAACACTTCTCATGGGGCAGGCCATGTGCCAGTCCCTTGAGATGACTTACTGGCCTTTGAGTGGCTCCTTTTTTCAGTTGTCTGTGGCACCTTGCTCCTATGTGGAATCATGGGAACCCTGTCAGTGGTCTTGCTGGCCTGGGGTCCACTAAGTCCCTCCTGTCCTCTGCAGTCTCCAAGAAACATGTAACCTTTGAATTTACTTGTACAAATTAATTTTGAGATCTCAAGCTGAAATATCATTCTGATGGATTTGCTAGGACCCTCCTAGTAGGGAGCACCTCTAGAATGTCATTGAAGGGCTGATCACAGGTATTCACAGAAGTGACCTCTTTCTGTTTCCAGTTTCTGAGAGTTAGGACCTGTAACCTTCTAAAATAGTCATTGTGAAAGAAATAAGAGAAGAAAATTTTATTACCCATAAGGGTTAAAATAATGAACTAAGTGAGGCTAGTGTTAAATACCAATTCTTACCCAAATTCAGTCTTAGAACTGAGAAATACATCATTGTATTTCATAAGGCAAGCTACTGTATGGCGTTTGTCTATGATTGTTACATTTTAGATATCTAATGTGCTAAAAACCAAAATAGGACTATAATGTGTTCTTTTCTTAAAAAAATATTTTTGGGCCGGCCCGGTGGTGCACTGCTACAGTGCGCCACTTGGGAAGCGCGCCTGAGTCTTTTCAGCAAACTGCACCCTCTATAGGTCTATACTCCTGACCAGTCTTCACTGAGTGGGTGTGTGCTGACTGGAGGGCAGATCAGCTGTCCATGTTGTGCCCCAATGTTCCCTTGGTGGGCCTGTCTCCCCTACCCTTGCACTCCAAACACTTCTCATGGGGCAGGCCATGTGCCAGTCCCTTGAGATGACTTACTGGCCTTTGAGTGGCTCCTTTTTTCAGTTGTCTGTGGCACCTTGCTCCTATGTGGAATCATGGGAACCCTGTCAGTGGTCTTGCTGGCCTGGGGTCCACTAAGTCCCTCCTGTCCTCTGCAGTCTCCAAGAAACATTATACAAAGAGCAAAGCTGTGGGTTTTGCCAGCTCTTGCTCTGCGTGCTCACTAGGGCCAGCCTTGAAATGGCTGGGGCTCAAAACTGTGAGAGTGGTCCCTTCTTTCTCTCATCGCAGCTTCTCCCACCTTCATGAACTCCAAAGGTCTCTCCTCCTCTTCCCCTGAGCTCTAGCAGCCCCAGCTTGGCAGTCATTGCTTTTTTAATAGTTGTAAATTGGTTGATTGTGGGAGAGAGTGATGCTGGGGACCATCTATTCTCCATCTTGATTCTCTCCTATAATGTGTCCTTTACTAACAGAAACACAGGCAATGTTAGCACCCTCAAATTCTGACCAATGTTTTCTTCTCCTTTTGTTCCTCCTCCTCCTTTTTAATGGGCTACTATTAAAATCAATAAATGCCCAGAAAAGTAACACACTTTCTTTTTTTCTGTCTAAGATTTTATATATTTAAGGTGTACAACATGCTGTTTTTATATACATATGCATAACGAAATGACTACTACAGTTAAGTAAATTGACCTATTCATCAGCTTCCACAGTTCCCTTTGTGTGTGTGAGTGTGAATGTTTGATAACAGCACCTAAAACCTACTCTCTTAGCAAACTTTTAGTATAAAATACAATATTGTTAACTATAGCCCTCATGCTATACATTAGATCTCTAGATTTATTTATCTTACATAACTGTAAGCTTGTACCCTCTGCCCTACTTCTGTTCATCTCCTCCCCCTCTTTTCTCCTGGTAAGCACCATTCTACTCTGAGTTTCTACGTATTTGACTGATTCTTGGATTCCACATGTACGTGAGATTGTGCAGCCTTTTTTTTCCCTCTCTGGCATATTTCACTTAGAGTAATGTTTCTGGATTCATCCATGTAGTCACAATTGTCAGTATCTCCTTTTTTAGACTGAATAATATTCCATTATTACATAATAATTATTATAATATATAATATAATATAGATTATATAGCTATTATATATATGTATATATGTATCATGTAGAGATATAGCTCTCGATTTCTTTATCCATTTATCTTTTGATGAACACTATGAACACTTAGGTTGTTTCCATATCTTGGTTATTGTGAATAATGCTATAGCAAACATGGGAGTACAGATATTTCTTCAACATACCAATTTCTTATTCTTTGAATATATATATATCCAGTAGTTGAATTACTGGATCATATGGTGGTTCTACTTTTAATTTTTCGAAGGACCTCCATACTGTTTTTCTTAATGGGGATAGGTACCAATTTTCGTTCATATTAACAAGTGTATGAAGTCCAGTAGTTGAATTACTGGATCATATGGTGGTTCTACTTTTAATTTTTCGAAGGACCTCAATACTGTTTTTCTTAATGGGGATAGGTACCAATTTTCGTTCATATTAACAAGTGTATGAAGTGTTCCCTTTTCTCCACACCCCTGACAAACACTTGTTATCACTTGTCTTTTTGATAATAGCCATTCTAACAGGTGTGAAATGATATCTCAATGTGGTTTTGATTTGCATTCATCTGATGATTAGTGATGTTGAGCATCTACATCATAATTACTGGGGAAAAACTGAAAGCTTTTTTTCTAAGATCTGGCACAAGCCAAAGATGCCCACTCCAGACACTTTTATTCAATATAGTACTGGGAGTACTAGCAAAAGCAATCAGAAAAGAAAAAGAAATAAAAGGCATCCAAATCAGAACAGAAGAAGTAAAATTATCCTTGACTTCAGATACATGATTCTGTATGTAGAAAACTTGAAAGGCCCTCCCCCCAAAAAAAACTATTAGAACTAATAAATTCAGTAAAGTAGCAGGATACAAAATGAACATACAAAAATCAATTGCATTTCTTTACAATGAGAATCTCTCTGAAATAGAAATCAAGAAAACAATCCTATTTGTGACAGCATCAAAAAGAATAAAATACTTAGGAATCAATTTTACCAAGGAAGTGAAAGATCTGAAAATGCAAAACTATAAAATATTACTTTATGAATAAGTCTCCAAAAGCACAAGCAACAAAAGAAAAAAATAAATAAATGGGATTATATCAAACTAAAAATCATCTTCACAGCCAAAGAAACAATCAATGGAGCAAAAAGACAACCTACAGATTGGGAGAAAATATTTGCAAACTATACAACTGACAAAGATTTAATATTCAAAATATACAAGGAAATCAAAGAACTACACAGTAAAAAAACAAATAACCAAATTAAAAGTGGACAAATAAGCTGAATAGACATTTTTAGAAGGAAGACACATGTAGCCAACAGGTACTTGAAAAAATGCTGAATATCGCCAATCATCAGGGAAATGCAAATTAAAACCACACTGAGATATCATCTCACCCCAGTTAGACTTGCTATAATCAAAAAGACAGAGAACAACAAATGCTGGCAAGGAAGTGGAGAGAGGGAAACTCTTCTATGCTGTTGGTGGGACTGTAAATTAGTACAGCTACTATGGAAAACAGATGGAGATTTCTCAAGCAACAACAGATAGATCTGCTATATGATCCAGCAATCCCATTTCTGGGTATATACCCAGAGGAACAGAGATCATTATGTTGAAGAGATACATGCATTACCATGTTCATTTCAGCTTTATTTACTATAGCCAAGATATGGAAACAGCCTGAATGTCTGTCAACAAATGACTGGATAAGGAAAATGTGGTATATATACACAATAGATTAGTAGCCATGAGAAATAATAAAATTCTGCCATTTGCAGCAACAAGAATGAGCTTGGAGAAAATTATGTTAAGTGAAATAAGCCAGGCACAGAGGGAAAAACACTTCATGTCCTCACTCATAAGTGGGAACTAAGAGAAAAAGGAGGGAGGAAAGAAAGACCACAGTGGTGGGTTGGACTTACAGAGGGAGAGAACAGAACTGAAGTTGCTGGGAGTAAAGGGGGAGGGGGGAGGGGATGAGGGAGAAGTTGGGTGGGGGATAACTACAATTTGAGGTGCTGGACATGCTGATAGTATTGACTTGATCATCACATCTTGTGCACACATACTGATGGTCAGCTTGGTACCCCTTAAATATGTATAATCAATAAAAATTAATTAATTAATTAAATTTTAAAAACTATAAAATTTTTATGAAAGAAATTGAAGACACAAATAATTAGAAAGATATCCCATGTTCTTGGATTGAAAGAATTAATATTGTTAAAATGTCCACATTACCCAAAGCAATATACAGATTCAATCGTGTCATGCAATCTTTATCAAAATTCCAATGACATTTTTCACAGAAATAGAAAAAACAATTCTAAAATTTATATGCAAACATGGTAGATCCCGAACACTCAAAACAATCTTGAGGAAAGCAACGTCAGTGGCAGCACACATTCTAATTTAAAAATGTTTTACAAAGTCATAATAATCAAAAAAGTATGGTATTGACATGAAAACAGACACTTAAGTCAATGGAACAGAATAGACAGCCCAGAAACAAACCCAAGCACATATTGTCAACTAATTTTCAACAAGGCCACCAAGAAGATATAATGGGGAAAGGATAGTCTCTTCAGTAGATGGTGCTGGCACTCTTTCTTTGTAATCAAAAATATTTTTTTTCTTAAAAAAGTAGAATTTTAATTAAAGAAAGTGCTGCTTCCTATAGCTGTTTTCTCTCTTTCTTCTTTAAAATTATGTGACAGATGTTGATAACATTTCCAATTATCTGAACTCACCTTAGACTAATACAATTTTTATTTTTAGCAGAGCATATGGCAATCCAATTTCTCTTTTGCTAGTCTCTTCAAATTTAATTATTGAATCTTTTCCAGTTGTGAGGGAGTCAAACCTGGATAGTTTTTATATGTCAGCCCCTATGGCTTTACCTTCAATAAGTCATGTGACTGTGTGCTCTTTACATTAAAATACATCATATCCATTTTAAGTATTACTTAATGTCTGACACTGATTTGTTTCAAAGATTGATGAATAGTAGTAGGTAATAATACAAGAATACTATGTTTCCCAAAAAGATTAGCAGTCCAATTGGATCTTTTGATGCAGTGTTAAGTAATGACGGACCTTTCAAATACCAATCAGACAAAATGGAGTTGGGAAAGACTCCACATACCTAGTGGGTCATGGTGATACCATTTAACTCAGATGTCACTCGATGTTAGCTGAGATATGAAAAGCTCAGCTGAGTTTCCCAAGTATTGTAGATTCTCAGTAGTTTGGATCCTTAACGTTTTCTTTGATGGCCAGTTTGTTCTGACTCATTGATTGGAGAAAATTAGGTGAGGTTTAAGAAATAGGAATTGTTACTCCCTTTAGATTGGTGTTGATTATCATGAATAATGAGGTGAACTTTCTAGTAAAATGGCCCTGATGGTTCCCATTTATCTATTTGCCCATTAGCTACCTGTACTCCATGGGAAGAAAGGTCTTAGTTCTTTCCTATTAACACATTTTATTATTCAGTCTTAATTGCAGACATAGACTTTTGTAATCTAATGTAACAGAACAAAAGGTATCATGGAATAATGAGTTCTATGGGAAAGAGAAGAATTCATTTTATTTTAGATAAAGAAAATGTATTACAGATGGGGCATTCCAATTCCTTTGGTTTCACGTATATTTCATCTTCATAATAATGGACAGCTGTGCTCTTATGAACTTCTAAGAGTCAGCTAACTTTGGTCAGAGCTGAAGTTATTAAAAGCTGAGTACAGAGGAAACAGACTCCTAAGTGGGCATTTTCACTATGGAATTACAGTAAGCTCTCTTATCAACCCTTCGACTGACATTCACAGTAATGGAATTTATCATCATTCACTCCCTGCCACAAAGAGCCCAGAATTAAAAGGACCTGTCCTTCATTGTTAAGTACTGCACAATTTTCTCCCTTCAGGATCTTTTGTGAAGATCCTGCTGATCCAACTGATGTTATTTTAACAGAAAATTTATTTTCTTTGTAATTCATTCTGAAGGCACCCTAGCATGTACCCAAACAGGTAACACCAACGGGCTATCAGACAGAGAGAATAGACCAGATTAGAGACCCTTTTTAATGAAGACCCCAGGTGTGGATAAATGCAGGAGACCACGAGCAATCGTGTGTCCCGGGGAAACAGGGGATTACATGGTCACTTAAAACTGAAGCTTAATGGTTTCTCGCAGGACTCACTAAAGACATGCATTCCTTACAGGTAAAAGAGAGAAACCAAGGTATGCCTTAACACAGTATTGACAAGGAGACAAAAAGTTTACTGAGGTCAAGGAATGGAAACTGCAGCCCCAGTATTATGATTGTAACACCTTGATAGGAGTTCATAAAGCTTTGTAACTTCTCCCTTTTTGTTATTATTACCTCTGTGTCCGTATATGTGAATCAGGAAACATTAAAAGAGAAGAACTTGTGTACTCTGCATCCTGCTACAGCTAGACAGGGAGGATTAGCTCTCCAAAGGACAGAGTGGTGGTGGCTACTGGTCAAACAAGAATGAGAACATGAACAAGCCGAGTCACCTGGGCTCACAAGGAGAAGGGTGGTAGATGTGAGCTGGGCAACAGTCCGAGAGGTGTGGCACTCACAAAATCCTTACGGTTCTTCTACATTCACAACTCCCTAATGGAACTGCAAGCACTATGTCAATTTTAATGAAAAAATTAGGACCATTTGAAAAAGAACAGCTTATCAGTATTAATATTTTACATAATTAATTAAATATTATCTTGTACTTAAACCTAAGGTCTCACAGCATTGGTCTTCTAAGAAAAGAGTAAATCAAGTGTAATTTGTATATAATGTTTTAAGAGTGAGGTATCATTTCGGAAGGGAAAATGATTTCTTTAATAGCTTAATTTTCTGATTTAGTTTACAAACAAACATTATTTGTTTGGGGGTTCAAACATATAAAATCAAAATTAAAAAGTGTTTTAGATGTGACAAATGTTTGAGGTGATGGTTATGCTAATTACCCTGATTTGATCATTGCACACTGTATAAATGTACCTAAAAGTAACATTGTACTCTATAAATATATAAAATTATCATGGGTTAATTAAAAAATAAATTAAAAAGAAAAAAGTTTCAGAGACAAAAATAGATTAGAAGGTTACTAGAAATTAGAGGGAAGGAATAATGGGAAGTTATTGCTTAATGGGTGCAGAGTTTATTTTTAGGATGATGAAAAATTCTGGTAATAGAAAGAAGTGATGGTCATACAGCATTGTGAATGTAATTCCATGGAATTGTATGTTTAAAAAAACTTAAAATGGCAAACCTTATATTATATATATTTTACCACAACTAAAAAAGGACAAAAAAAGGAGACATGGATTAGTTCTGTGGGCTTCATTTTGTATATAACCCAAAGATGACAGAGATCTGAACATCACTTGAGATGAATATACCCCAAAACAGCAAAGAATAGTCAGTGATAATTTTTAGCAGAAAAATTTCTGCAGATTTATTAATCCTAAGAGAAGAGCAAGAATAACCTTTATGAAGGGAAAAGAATGAGAATGACAGTGAGAACAAGAGAAGATTTTGAAAAAAACACTGATACTCAAGCACATATTTACCAGGTATCAGTGAACTAATAGTATGATTCGGTTGATAAGACCCAAAAATACCTCCTCAGTAACTCTTGTGGTACTTTTTCTTTCAGATTAAAAACATTTGGGACACACTCTCTTAATTTGCTGGCAGTGGTATAATTTGGTAGAACCATCCTGGAGGGCATATGGCAAGGTATGAGGGGTGTCTTCAAAAAGTTCATGTAGCTGCCTTCTGGTCAAGATGGTAGAAGAGACAGTACCCAGTATTACTCTCTCCCACAAATCAACCAATTTGCAACTATAAAAAAGCAACAATAGCCAAGCTGGGGCCACTAGAGGTCAGGGGAAAGGAAGGAGAGACCTACAGAGTGCATTAAGGAGGGAGAAGCCACAATGAGAGAAAAAAAAAAAAAAAAAACTCTGGCCATTTTGGCTGCAGCTGCTTTAAGGCTGGAGCTGCTGAGTGCACGGAGCATGAGCCAGCAAAAGCCACAGCTGTGCCCTTCAGATGAAGTTACTTGGAGGCAGCAGGGGAGAAGAGGGCCATGGTGGCCCCCAGGCCAGCAAGACCACTAATAGGGTTCCTGTGGACCCACCTAGGAGCGAGGAGCCACAACAACTGAAAAAAAAGAGCCACTCAGAGGCTGGTGAGTCATTGCAAGGGACCAGCACATGGCCTGCCCTATGGGAAGTGTTTGCAGCATGGGAGGGGGCAAGATGGGGCCACCAGAGGAATACTGGGGCACAACAAGGACAGCTGACTGGCACCCCAATCAGCAAAGGATGACTCAGAGGAGACTGGTCAGGAATATAGAATTGCATGGGGTGCAGTTTGATGAAAAGACTCAGGCCCAGATCAGAGTTTCTACATAACCCAGATGCACTGGGTCTCTAGAGAGTTGGAAGTACCTATAAGGTCAACCATTAAAACCAGTGCTGCACAAAAAGCCTTGCCTAGGGAATCAGCAGCAAAGCAGCAATTTAGCAAAACCACATAGCTCAAGTACTGATCCCCACAGGAAGTTCCCCCATTTTAGAAGTTAGCAAAGGACAAAAATTTAGTTCCAGCCCAGGCACACCACCAACATCTCAGAGCCCTCCAGGGACTGGACCCCCCTTCCACAACCAGGCACACTGCCAGCACCTCAGGGCCTGTCTGGGGACCTGAGGCTGGAGCCAGGGACCGGATCCCCCCACAACCAGGCACACCACCAGCACCAAGGAGCATGCCAAAAACATTATCTCCATGTGGGTGGCCCACCACAGCCACCACAATAACCACAGCTGCCGCAAAAGTGGCTAGAAACCACAACCACCACCCAGATGGTCCACCAGCCACTGGAGTGCATTGACACAAGGAGAGTCACCAGCAGAGACCAAAGAAAAGAAGAGGCTGTCTCTCTCCACAAAGCCCATTCCAGAGTGACAGAAGAAGCATCTGCTCTATGATAATTTTGGGGAACCTGAACACACCTCTTAGCATTGGAAAGATCATCTAGGCAACAAATCAACAGAATAACAGTTACTCTTTCAGAAGAAGAGAAGCAATCTAGGGTTATCAGAGGTGGGAGCGGGGAGGAAGAGGGGGATAGGAAGAGATTGGACAAGGGGCATAAAGAATAAGTACAATTTGCAACAATATACATGCTAGTAATATTGATTTGATCAACATATGTCAACGTTGAACCCCCAAAATATGTATAATAAATTATGATTCAATAAAAATGTTTTTAAAAATAAGAAAAAAAGTTCATAGAAAAATTCATATTATTGTCTATTTCTATTTTTCTGCAAACTTTCTGTAGTATCCTTGGATAACCAAAGCCTTAAGACTCAAGAAATTTCATTCATTCTAGAACTTTTTTTTTTTTTTACTGAAGAAACATGCATACCACATAAGGAAGTTTCATAGTGCAAATAAATGGAAATGATCTAAAGTTCAGGTAATAGGAAATTGGCTAAATAATCTATAATATATCCACAGGACTTTATAGCCATTTAATATAGGTTTTAGAAGATTATTTAATTGTATGGGAAAGTAGACACAATAAATTAAATAAGTGGTGTGGCTTTTCCATAACACTAGAGTTCTATGAAAAGTGTGGAATGTAGAAGTTGTCTATAATGCACTGCAAGAAAGAAATACAACTGTGTAGAAGGAAGCATGTAACTATTGATTGTGTGGTGCATTGATTTCTACCAGGTGACAAGGCAGCTACTTGCTCAAAAGGACAACAGAGGAATAAAAAGGCTGTTAGATTTTGATGTTCTTGTTTGTTATTCATTTACTTACTCATCTATTCATTCAGCTATCATTTTTAAAATGCTTACCACATTCTGAGCACTGGGCTAAATACTGAAGTGTGTCTCAAGAGCGGGGAGATGAAGCTGGATAGGCACACAGAAAATGGCTTAAGAAGAACCTCTGCATGCCTTGTACGAGATTGTGGGTAATATTGCAGACAATGGGAAGTCACTGATGAGTATTGAGCAGGGAAATGACAAGGTTAGATTTTCACATTAAACCATTTTGACAGCAGTGGGGAGGGTTAACCACAGGAGGAGAGGATTGTAGTAGAGACGTGATGCTTAGGCTATTGGGATGGTAGTCCAGTTAGAGCTGAGAATCATCTGAACCAAGGCAGATGCCCAGAAAATGGAGATAAGGGGACAAATACAAATAAATTTGGAAAATGAAATTGAATGTGGAGACTGTGTATACAAGAGGTAGGAAGTATGAATGTAATTTTAATAAATCCCAGGTTTGGGGCTTGGGTAAAGAATAGTGCAGTTTAGGAAAATATGTTGGATAGCACTCTATGGCACTTTACACATATTTAAAGAGTATATATATATACATACATACATATATATAGGATCTTTCTCAGTAGTGATAAGCTGATTTTAATCCTTTACCGTGGATATCTTTTTTTTTTTTTTTTTTTTTTTGGTTCACTAGTGTCTACAGTTTTCTTTGGTAGAGTGAAGAATTTACCATTGAAAATTAAACTTCAAGTTTCTGATGAAACTGTAAAAGATAATAAAATTGAACATTTATGGAGCACTGACAATGTGCCCTGGTCTAAGTTAAGTATTTTACACATGTTATTTTATTATTATTATTATTTTTTAAGATGACCGGTAAGGGGATCTTAACCCTTGACTTGGTGTTGTTAGCACCACGCTCAGCCAGCGAGCTAACCGGCCATCCCTATATGGGATCCGAACCCAGGGCCTTGGTGTTATCAGCACCGCACTCTCCCGAGTGAGCCACGGGCCGGCCCACTATTTTACACATGTTATATGTCTTATTTGTCACAGCAACACTATTAGGTAGACATGCTCACTTTACAGATGAGGAAATGAAGCTCTCATAGATTGTCACTTGCCCAAAATTATACAACTAGCAAGTAGCACAGCCAAAATTCAAACCAACATTTTCAATCTTTAACCTGTCTATTCTGAACCACATTGATTACTTTCTGAAATTTTAGGCATTCTTATAAACACTATCTTTCTGAAGACATTATGAATGAACTTTGGAGATCTGAGTAGCAGCATGGTCTGACAGAAAGATAATTGGACTGAGAGCTGAAAGTCTAAACTCCTAGTTTGAGCAGGACCACAAACTTACTATGTGATCTTGATTAAGATATTCAATAACTCTTGGTTTCATTTCCTTTGCTTTAAAAATAAGCAGACTGAATTAGGAGTTACTTCCAAGATTTCATATATTGTGACATGAGAAATTTGAACTTTCTTTCTTCTTCTACATGGAATAGGTGTTTTGGTTAGTATAGCTTTGTAGCATAGTTTGAAGTCAGGTAGTGTTATGCTTCCAGCTTTATTTATTTGTTTATTTTTTGCTTAAGATTTCTTTGGCTATTTGCGGTCTTTTGTTGTTCATATGAATGTTAGGATTGTTTTTTCTATTTCTGTGAAGAATACCATTGGTATTTTGATGGGGACTGCATCAGGTAGTATGCACATTTTCACAATTTTAATTCTTCCAATCCAAGAGTATGGAATGTCTTTCCATCTTTTTGTGTCCTCTTTAATTTCTTTCAGCAGTGATTTGAAGTTCTTGTAGAAATCTTTCATCTCCTTGGTTAAATTGATTCCTGGGTATTTCAAATTTTTGGTGATTATTGCAAATGGGCTTGCATTCTTTATCTTTCTGCTAGTTCATTACTGGATTATAAAAATGATACTGACTTTTGTGTGTTTATTTTGTGTCCTACAAATTTATTGAAATTGTTTATGAGTTCTAAGAGTTTTTATGTAGAATCTCTAGGTTTTTCTATATATAGGATCATGTCATCTGCAAACAGGGACAGTTTAACTTAGTCTTTTCCAATCCTTCTTTCTTTCTCTTGCTTGACTGCTCTGGGACCCTTGCCATAGCCGCCTGCAGCATGGCTCGTGGCCACCATCACATAAGACAGACGGTCCATATGTGGGATCCCTGCCCATGCCATGGCATTAGCCAGACTAGCTGCCTGCTGGACTCTCTGCCTACATTGAAGCAGTAGCTTTAGTGGGATCCAGTGTGGGACCCACTGCCTTTACACCAGTCAGATTGGCCATGGGCAGGAACCACCACTGCCACCACTGTAAGACTGGCACCAAAGTGCAAATCTTACTTGTTAAGAAGACTCATCTCACAAAGACCAGGAGACAGAGATCGCTGCAATCAAGCAAGAGGTTTTATTCCAGCATGCTGGGGTCGCCGCATTTTTCAGGACAGAAGTGTCCCCAAGCTTTTAACACAAGCACTTTTTATACAGTTTGGTAAGCAGACTTTGGCAACAGGATGAGTTGTACACAGCTTATTGGTCACCTGAGGTGACTTTTAAATTCATTGGTGGCTTTCAGTGGGGTAGTATACAGACGAGGAACTGGGGAATTGCCCAAAAGCCCACCCTTTGTGTGGTTAGGCCCTTCCCAGAACTGGGTGAACTTTGGGTGGTTTGGAAAGTCCTTTATCTGCCCTTACCAGAAAGTCCCACCCGTGGGGGCTTGTAAAACCTTGTGCAAGCTAATTACAGAAGCAGAAAGGCTAGTCAGTTAATATTTAAGGGTGGGGGAAGGGGTTCAGGTCCGTTCAGGTCCACACCACATGTTGACACAAGAAGGGTCACATTTTATAAATAATAAAATGAGATAGGTTATCTTACCGTGCTAGCTGGTGAGTAACAGGTCTCGGACTAAATTTAGGTCCATCATATTTCAAAGCCCATGCTTTCTTTCTTTTCTTTCTTTCTTTCTTTCTTTCTTTCTTTCTTTCTTTCTTTCTTTCTTTCTTTCTTTCTTTCTTTCTTTCTTTTTATTTTATTTTTTAAATTTTATTTTAACAATATACAGTGTGTCCCTTTACTAATTCTAACAAACACAATATACTGCTTTCTCAGTCTTCCCTATTGACATTTTTTTTTCCTACTGACATTTTGGATTCCAAGTTCAGTCTGTCTTCCATGTGAGTACTTTCATAAATTTAAGGTCAGCTTTTATGTTTTTCTGGATTTTTCTCTTAGTATGAATATGGCCAGTGTTTTTTTGTTTTTGTTTTGCTTTGTTTTTAAATGTTGCTAAGGCGACATGGTTTCTTCATGTCCTTTACCATGATAGTCTCTTAACGGATTGCTCACTTCATTATTTGCAATTTGTATGGGAGTCAAGGTAGGGTTATAAAAAGATGATTGTCTTTGAAGACAAACTCACCTGAGTTTGAGTCCTGGCCCTGGCACTGGCTAGATCTGTGGCAGCTTATTTTTTTTTTTAAATCAATTTGGAGTACCAGTTTCCTCATCTGTAAAATAGCAGTAAGACATAGTAATGTTGCTGTGAAGATTAAATACAAAATTCTAATCCTAAGTGGCTTTCCCTAATTCAGTCAGCAGAAAACTAAAACAACAAATAAAAAATGTGTGTGTTTGTGTATATCTCAACTATATAGATATTAATAGATAAAAATGAAGTGAGAAGTAACTTGATAAAAATTGTTCCTTTAGATCTCCAAGATATCACATAATGAGTGAAGATAAGCAAAGTTAAAATGTTCCTGTTGTTCTGATTTACATCAGGGTTCAAGGATTATTTACTATTAACTTTCTATACTTGTCCCACATTAATCACTTGATGCATATGCTTTCCTGTAATTGGACTGTTATCCAAGCATGGCAAATTAAACTTCCGATTTAACAATTAAAACCATCAGACTGATGAATAAGACTGTGAGGCTGATTTTTTGGGGGTTAGGTTCTGGCTCCCAAGCATAAACGAGACTCTTTTTGTTTTCAAGAGTAGCCTCGCAAGCTGGCTCAGGTGGTGCAAGCCTGTGATTCATCTCATTCTATCACAATCTTCAGGCATCTTCACTCAAGGGATGATGATCCTTTAGGTACTTAGGAGTGACTCACTCATGATGACTGCAATGTCATTCTCCCTTCATGCCATTAAGGATTGGCTTATTACCCAGAGAAAGTAACTGACTGGAAGAAGCTTTTAATTGGCCTCTCATTCTATTTCAAAATAAGTAGGTTAACAATAGATAGATAGAGACAGATTTTATAATTTGGTCTTCAGGTTTTCTCCTTGGACTAATCACATCAAGCGAAACTTTCTATTAAAATACACATCCAAAGCTCTAATCACATGGAAGCATTATGCTGCAACGCACATACTTTTAGAATCAGATAGATACGAAATCAAATTTTGGCTTCAACATTTCCTAGTAGTTATATGCTTTGGTTATATAATTTATACCTTGGGTACATAATGATTGAGCATCAGTTTTATCACTCTGGGATTGAAAAACACACCTATTCCACAGGATTGTTTTAAAGATTAGGGGTAATGAATAACGTGCTCAGAAGACCCCCTGGCATATACTAGACACACAGTAAATGGCAGCCTCCATGGAAACNGTGCTCAGAAGACCCCCTGGCATATACTAGACACACAGTAAATGGCAGCCTCCATGGAAACCAGACAGTTATGGTGTGAATGTTTTTGTCTCTCACAAAATTCATGTATTGGAACCTTAATCACCAACGCAACAGTATTGGGAGGTGGGGCTTTTGGTAGGTGTTTAGGTCATGAGGACTCTGCCTTTATGAATGGATTAATGCCACTATGAAAAAAGCTTGCAGAAGTGGGTTTGCTCCCTTTTGCTCTTCTTCCATGTGAGGACACAATGCTCCTCCTCTCCAGAGGACACAGCAACAAGGTGGCATCTTGGAACCAGAGACTGAACCTGCCAGTGCCTTAATCCTGAACTTCCCAGCTTCCAGAACTGTGACAAAATAGTTTCTGTTCTTTATAAATTACCCAGTCTGTGGTATTCTGTCATAGTCACTCGGGACATTTTATTAATGTCGTAAAGTCAGACAAATATAGGGGAGAGAGAAATGTAACCCCTCAAGCTCTTCTAGAAGTTCAATATTTATCACATCAAAACCCCTCGTCCTCATTGAATAGCAATAGGGGTTATTCTTGAATCTAA
>NW_007729609.1:211693-213238 GCF_000696425.1 Galeopterus variegatus | reverse complement strand
CACTTGTGGATAACTTCCAACCACCTCAGATTTCTGAAATAAGACTATCTCATTTAAAAGATCACAACTTGTTTAACTCATAAAAGAAAGAAACAGAATAAGAAAAGATAGTCCAAAAGATCAAACCAGCTTAATACAGACTTGTAAGAAAGGCTATATGCCAAATTCAGGCATTCAAGTCATTCCTCCTTTAGCTAACTGTTAAGTCCCCAGAGGTAGAAGGTAGATGAATTGCTAACTATTCCTGCTTGCCTGCAGTCTGCTTTATTGTTAAAATAATAAGCCTCATGATCTTAAAGTATGTTATGAAAATTTCCCTCCCATTCCTCATTATGTGTTCAGTAGTCGCCAGATAACAAGGTCCAATTATTAACATGAAAAGTGTTCTGAGAGCACAGCAGAATTATAAATAAACATACATATGAGAAGATTTCATAATTCATTTTCTATAACTGAATGCCTTCCATCACCAGGATTCCTTGTTCTTTCGCTGAAGAATCATATTCTTTCGTATATGAGAGGTTCTTAAGTACCCACTATGAAAACAGCTACTTTTTAATGGATGGAGACACTGCTGTTAAGGGAAGAGAGGGGTGAGAAAAAAGAAAGTTGTTCTTAGATTATTAAGCCTCTTTTATTTCTTTTTTTTAATTGCAAGTGTTTTCACTTCCACTGAAATACTCTGTGTATTGCCTACCAATGTACGAAAGAGAATTTTCTTGAGACCTTTTCTAGAGGGTAAATAAAACTGTCAAAGGACTCCTAATGCTAAAAGATTAATATTATGATAATTGCTTTGTAAAAAATAAATTAAGGAAGTGCCAAAACAGCCTCCTGCTGACTTTACATCTCTGTAAAATTCAGCCAAGCTATCTATGGCCTGTCTGTGGGATAATCTGACTTTGCTCCCAGGGCTGTTGGAGGTGTGTGTCAGCAAGTCCTTTATCAGCTCTTACCTACCAGAGATTGCTAAGTCTTTACAATGCAATCATGAATATTCAGTGGAGGCTGAAATTGGACAAATTGAGCCCCAGCAGAGCACTGTACTAGTGTGTATGGCTAATAATTTGAAATGAAGACTCCCTAAAATGTTCGAATGGGGTTTTGGTAAAAGAAACTAAGCAATAGAGCAAAAGTTAAACAACAAAACCCTAACTAATCTCACCACTCTTGAAGAGGAGAAAAAGAGCACTGGTCAGCATGTCAGAGGATCTGAATTAAGGCACTGCCTCCTGTATTTGTTAGGTTTAATACTTGCCCTTAGGTAAGTCACTTAACCTCTCTAAGTTCTTTCTTCCTTTCTAAAATGGGAATAAAACTTTTTATATTTTTAAATGTTGGATTAATGTCTTAACCACTCAAAAAACTGGCTTCTTAGTCTATAAAATGGGGATCACGATTTCTGCCTTACTTTACACCTCCCAGAATTGTTGGGAGAGTGGTGTATCTGGTCTGCCCACTTCGAGTAAGGGTTCAAACTGAAAATTATGTTGGCTACACCTGAGCTCATGTAGTGTTGCAGGGAACCGTAAGCATTTTTTTTTT
>NW_007729609.1:209520-210584 GCF_000696425.1 Galeopterus variegatus | reverse complement strand
GTTCCTCTGTGCATTTGCCGCATAACACTAGTTTGCCTTGACAACACCTGAGAGGTTTCTTCACTTGGTTCTCTACTGGAAACAACAAAAGGACTAACTCCACATCAAGAAATAAACTGAAGCTACTTGTTAACTGTTAACAGAAGGACAGAAATACCTGGCAGAGCACAGCTGTAGCCATGACATGGTTAATTAATTATCCAGGGTATTAGATCTATAGATGTTTCTGCTTCATCCATAATGTATGTGTTTATACACACAAGAACTCTTGAGGAAAAGTTTATCTTCTAGGGAAATAATGTGTATCTTATTAAATACTATTACACAGTCATGTGGTTTTAACTATCAATCTCTATTATTGTAGGGTATAACCAGGGGTTGTGAAGTTGATGTGGCTGTTCAGGTCTCAGTCTAGACCATCTTTTCTTTTCACTTCTGCTTTGTGCTGTCTGTCTGCTCATACTCCAATTCTGGCTGGTTAGTTTTAATATTAGGTCTGATTTACTTCTGAATAACATTCTCAGTCTCTTAAACTGCAATTGTTCAAAGTTCAGCCATCTAAGCTGTGGGCTTTTCTTTGTCTACAACAGAACTGATGAATAAAGTTCCTATTAGCTATTGCAGAAATTCATAAACTTAAGAATTACAAAGAAGGGTTATTGCCCTGTGAGATATTTATGGAAACTCACTTTGCCTTCTATAGTGAGATTGCTTTTATAAGCACCTCTGGTTTTAAAAATGGGAAAGAACTATATTTCAAGTAAATACTGCCTGGAAGCATCTTCTCCATCACTCAAATATCTGTGCCCAAGGCTGTACATTCTAAGATAAAAGCTTTGTATTCAGGACAAAAGGTTTTCTCTGACCTAAGGTTACAAATGGGCTTTTTTAAACAACTAAGTAGTGCACAAAATTGTTTGAAAAATCCCATAATGTAGGAGCTGATTCTTACCTAGGAAAGAATGGACTAGAGACGCTCTTACAGAACTCTAGAGCTCATCTCTCCTCCCCTTGGCTCCTGTCAGCACATGAGCACCTACTCTCCATTTCTATTCTTCCCACAT
>NW_007729609.1:207208-208132 GCF_000696425.1 Galeopterus variegatus | reverse complement strand
CGTAAGATTTATACAGAAACAGCACAAAGTATATCCTATTAAGATTCACTACAGCATGTACACCCCTAAAATGGCCTCATATAATAAAGGTGGAAACAGTCTTGGGGAGGAATATTACCTAATATGTAGTGGACATTTTCATTAAGAAGCTCTGGTTTGTGATGTTGAGAACTTCTTTCTCCCTTGGACCTGTTCCATAGAGCCCAGGCTTGGCTCCCACAGTGCAGGTGTTCTGTGTGTGCAGAACAAGTACATGTGGCTTTGGAGTTGCGGTGACCCATGTGAACAAGAAGACATAGTGTCCTTAAATAATTAACTTCTGTATTAGATCTGCAGATGTTACAGTCTAACACATGCAGTGCATTCTTGCATGGCACACAGCAGTGTTGTCTGGAGAAAACTGTTCATCTACCAGGGAAGTATTACATAATTGACTAAAATAATCTTAGGGAGCTGGCATAGCATTCCACTCTACTTTTGCCAATGGCTGAGCCAGAAATTGAAATGCATTGTGAAAACACAGAATTCTGGGGCCAACCCCATGGCTCACTCGGGAGAGTGCGGTGCTGGGAGCGCAGCAGCGCTGGGAGCACCGAGGCCGCGGGTTCGGATGCGACACCAAGCCAAGGGTTACGATCCCCTTACCGGTCACAAAAAAAAAAAAGCACATAAATCTGGGTTTGTTTGAATTACTTATCAAATATTCATTTGAATACCTCGTCTATCATTCATCATCAAACCTCAGTGTGCATGTGAATTAGCTGGTGTCTTGTTAACAATGTAAATTTCTGAAACTCAGTCACAGAAATTCCAATTTGATAGGTTTGGTGTGGCCTGGAAGTCTGTATTTTCAATAAAGCTGAAAAGTGATTATAAGACCCTGTAGTCATCAGACCTCACTTGGAAACATGTTATCATATGCTC
>NW_007729609.1:205189-206274 GCF_000696425.1 Galeopterus variegatus | reverse complement strand
AAAGTGATTATAAGACCCTGTAGTCATCAGACCTCACTTGGAAACATGTTATCATATGCTCGTCACTATGCCAGGTATATAGACAAGCAGGGTATTTTTCAGTTTGGAGATTTGAGGGGGTTCTTTTTCAAACTATGGCCAAATTCTGCTTCATTAATTAATATTAATAATATTATTGATAAAATATTTCTAATCACTATTACTAATATTAAATTAAAATAATGGCTAACATTGAATACTTTCTACAATGTGCTAAGCATTTTGCATACCTCGTCACATTTAATCTCTAAAACAACATTATAAGGTACTCTGATTGGTACTTTGATTTTATTATAAGGAAACTGTTACCTAGAGCGCTTAAGAAACTTGATTCTCAGCCTACGGTCATAACCACAATTTCTTAACTAGACAGTAGCTACCCAGCCCAACTCTAAGCCTAGCCATCGTTCTCTCCTAGACTGTTTGTTTCTGGCTTTGTTTCCCTACAGACCACCTCCAAAGAAATAGAGCCTACCAGTTAATCAAACTGCTAAGAAGGCAGGCTTGGGCCTAGGACTCCTACTTACCAAGGCATACAAAATGGCCCTGTTTCTAAGGAATTTACAGTCTGCTTAGGGAAATTAGCATAAGGATGAAACAATAAGAAACAAATAAAATCGTAGATAAATATGAAATTGGTGTGCTGGGGTTTCAGAAGTCTAAGATAAAGAGACATTGAAGGGAGACTGGAGAGATTTTATTTATTTGTTTGTTGGTTTGTTGGTTTGTTTGTTGGTTTGTTTCAAATATTCATGAGATACAAAGCTGATTGTCCACCCTCCTACCCATGATGTGAGGGCCAGATTCATACTGGGGCATACCCATTACCAGAAATTACTTTTGCACCCTTTGTCCCCTTCCAATTATCCCCCAACTTCCCTCCCTTTCCTCCTCTCCCCTCAACTCCAATTTGTAGCCCTAGGAATGTTCCCTCCCTCTGTCGGATCGTGGCACTACTGTGGTCTTTCTTACCTGCCTTCTTTTATCTCTTAGCTCCCACATATGAGTGAACACATGTGGTATTTATCCCTCTGTGCTTTGCTTGT
>NW_007729609.1:200024-203510 GCF_000696425.1 Galeopterus variegatus | reverse complement strand
TATGTCTTCCTTTGAAAAATGTCTATTCAGCTCCTTTGCCCATTTTTTAATTAGGTTATTTATTTTTTTACTGTATAATTGCTTGAGTTCTATAAATATTCTGGATACTAGTCCCTTGTCAGATGCATAGTTGGCAAAAATTTACTCCCACTCTTTAGGTTGTCTTTTCACTCTGTAGATTGTTTCTTTGGCTGTGCAGAAACTTTTTAGTTTGATATAGTCCAATTTGTTTATGTTTTCTTTTGCTGCTTGTGCTTTTGGACTAATGTTCATAAAGCCTATGCCATGACCTAACTGCTGAAGTGTTTCACGTATATTTTCCCTTATTAATTTTACAGTTTCAGGTCTTATACCTAAGTCTTTAATCCATTTTGAGTTGATTTTAGTGTATGGTGAGAGATTCATATCTAACTTCATTCTTCTGCATATGGATATCCAGTTTTCCCAGCACCACTTGTTAAAGAGGCAATCTTTTCCCCAATGTAGATTTTTGTTGCCTCTAATATCAGATGGTTATAAGCCTGAGGAGTGATTTCTGGGTTCTCTATTCTACTCCACTGGTCTGAATGTCGATTTTTATACCAGTACCATGCTGTTTTGGTTACAACAGTTTTGTAGTATAATTTGAAGTCAAACAGAGTTATGCCTCTGGCTTTGCTTTTTTTCCTCAAGATTGCTTTGGCTATCTGGGGTCTTTTTTTTTTTCCATATGAAAGGTAAGATTGTTTTTTGTTTTTTGTTTTCCATTTCTGTGAAGAATGTCATTGGTAGTTTGATGGGGATTGCATTGAATCTGTAGATCACTTTGGGTAGTAGAGACATTTTCACAATGTTAATTCTTCCAATCCTAGAGCATGGAATATCTTTCCATCTTTTTTTGTATTTTTTAATTTCTTTCAGAAGAGATTTATAATTTTTGTTGTAGAGGTCTTTAACCTCTGTGGTTAAATTGATCCCTAGGTGTCATATTTTTGGTGACAATTGTAAATGGGCTTACTTTCTTTATTTATCTTTCTGTTAATTCATTATTTGAGTATATAAATACTACTAATTTCTGGGCATTTATTTTGTATACTGCAACATTACCGAAGTTATTAACCAGCTCTAGGAGTTTTTTGATAGAGTCTTTAAGTTTTTCTATGTATAGTATCATGTCATCTGCAAATAGGGGAAGTTTGAATTCATCTTCTCCCATCTGGATTCCCTTTATTTATCTCTCTTGCCTGATTGCTCTACCTAGTATCTCTCACACTATGTTGAATACAAGTGGTAAGAGTGGATATCCTTGTCTTGTTCCTGTCTTTAAGGGGAAGGCCTTCAATATTTCCCCATTAAGAGTTATACTGGTGGTGGGCTTGTCATAAATGAGTTTTATTGTGGTAAGATATTTTCCTTCTATACCTAATCTGTTGAGAGTCTTTATCATGAAGGAATGTTGAATTTTGTCAAATGCTTTTTCAGTGTCTATTGAGATAATCATATGGTCTTTGTCCTTGAGCTTGTTGATGTGATGTGTCACATTTATTGACTTTTGTATATTGAACCATCCTTGCATGCCTGGGATGAATCCCACTTGATTGTAGTGTATAATTTTTTTAATATGTTACTGTATTCTAATTGCTAATATTTTGTTGAGGATTTTAGCATCTAGATTCATCAAGGATATTGGCTTGTAATTTTCTTTTTTTGTGTGTCTTTATTTGGTTTTGATATCAGAGTTCTGTGGCCTCATATAATGAGTTTGGGAGAGTAGAGTCTGTTTCAATTGTTTGGAACAGTTTCATGAGAATTGGTATTAACTCCTCTTTGAAAGAATTCAGCTGTAAAGCCATCTGGACCCAGACCTGTTTTTGTTGGAAGATTGGTAATTACTGCTTCAATCTCCTTGCTCATTATTGGTCTCTTCAGGTTTTCTATCTCTCCTTGGTTCAGTCTTGGTAATTTATATGTGTCCAGCAACTTATCCATATCTTCCAGATTTTCAAATTTGTTGTCATACAGTTCTTTATAATAGTCACTAATGATTCTTTGTATGTTCAGTTGTATTGTCTCCCTTTTCATTTCTGATTCTTGTTACTTGGCTATTCTCTCTTCTTCTTCTTCTTTTTTTTTTTTTTTTGTTTATCTCGCTAATGGTATGTCTATTTTGTTTTTCTTTTTGAAAAACCAAACTTTAGTTTTGTTAATCTCTTCTATTGTTTTTGCAGGTCTAATTCAGTTCTGCTCTGATCTTAATTATTTATTTCTGTCTACTATCTTTAGGTTTGGATTGTTGTTTTTCAAGTTCTTTGGGGTGTAGCATTAGGTTGTTTATTTGGAGTCTTTCCATTTTTTTGATATAAGCATTTACTGCATATTCATAATGATGGTCACCATTACTCAGATTCCAGATAAGTGACCCCTTGAGAATTTCTCCCAAGGCTGGTCGTGTGGTGGTGAACTCCCACAACTTTAGTTTGACTGGGAAATATACTATTTCTTGCTCATTTCTGAAGGAGAGCCTTGCTGGGTAAAGAATACTTGGCTGGCAGCTTGTTTCTTTAGGTATTTTGAATATATCATTCTACTTTCTTCTGGTCTGTAGGGTTTCAGTTGAGAAGTCTGCTGTTAGTTTGATGGGGGTTCCCCTATAAGTGACCTGATGCTTTTCTCTTGCTGCTTGTAGAATTCTCTGTCTTTGAGCTTTGTGAATTTAACTATAATATGTCTTAGGAAGGATCTTTTTGGGTTGAATCTGTTTGGGGACCTTTTAGCTTCCTCTACCTGAAGGTCTGTATCTCACCCTACACCTGGGAAGTTTTCTATTACTATTTCTTCGTGTCTGTTTTTGATACCATTTCCTTTCTCCTTCCCTTTGGGAATACCCACAATTCGGATGTTAGAGCACTTGAGATTGTCTGCTATTCTCTTAGGTTTTCCTCATCATTTTAAATTCTTGTTTTCCTTTTCTTTGTCTGCCAGAATTATTTCAAAAAGACCATCTTCAAGCTCTGAAATTCTTCCTTTTGCTTGCTCTACCCTGCTGCTCAAGCTCTCAATCATGTTTTTTATTTTGTTGAGTGAGTCTTTCATTTCTAGAAGTTCTGCTACACTCTTTTTTATGGTATTAATCTCTTTGTAGATTTCCTCCTTCATATTCTGGATGCTTTTTCTTGTTTCATTGTGTTCTCTAATTGAGTCTTCCTTTATTTCTTCAAGTTTTCTTAATATCATTACTTGAAATTCTTTTTCAGACATTTCAAGGGTTCCCTGTTCCATGCAGTCTGACTTGAGGGCATTACTGTATCCTTTCAGTGGTGGCATTTCTTCGTTATTGTTTGTACTTCCTAGTGTTTTTTCACTGATGCATGGTCATTTGGTAGGGGGGTTGCTTCTTCTATTTCACTGAGGTTGGCTGCAGAGTGGCCTTGGTTGCTACTGCAGGGGGCGAACTGTCTTACTTGACAGTAGGTGTGGCAGTGGTTATGTTAAACTAACTTGGTTCCC
>NW_007729609.1:161314-199323 GCF_000696425.1 Galeopterus variegatus | reverse complement strand
CTTCCTTTTGCTTGCTCTACCCTGCTGCTCAAGCTCTCAATCATGTTTTTTATTTTGTTGAGTGAGTCTTTCATTTCTAGAAGTTCTGCTACACTCTTTTTTATGGTATTAATCTCTTTGTAGATTTCCTCCTTCATATTCTGGATGCTTTTTCTTGTTTCATTGTGTTCTCTAATTGAGTATTCCTTTATTTCTTCAAGTTTTCTTAAAATCATTACTAGAAATTCTTTTTCAGACATTTTAAGGATTCCCTGTTCCTTGGAGTCTGACCTTGGGGCTTTACTGTATCCTTTTGGTTCTGTCATTTCTTCTTTATTGTTCTCACTTCCAGTGTTTTTTTGCTGATGCTTGGTCATTGGTAGGGGGTTTGCTTCTTCTATTACACTGAGATTGGCCATGGAGTGGCCTTAGTTGCTACTGTGGGGGGTGAACTATTTTACTTGACAGTAGGTGTGGTGGTGGTTATGTTAAACCATGTTGGTTCCAGTTGGAGACTCTGTGGTTGTAGAATGAGCCCCTAACACGTGGAGTTCTGCTGAGACAAACTCAGTGGGTCAGATCCGTAGGCTGGTGCTCCCCTCTGGGTCTGAAGTAGGATGATGGTCCACGTGGAGCCATATGGTTCCACTGCCTTGCTGGCACCAGTGGGTTCACCTGCACAGTACCAATTCAGGGTGGCAGGGTGGGCTCTGGAGCTACATCCCTTCCTGGGTCCAAGGCAGTGGGGTGGGGGGACCACATGGAGCCATGCAGTTCTGCTGGCTGGCTGGTACCAGTGGGCTCACTGCACATTCTGGAGAGATTTTTAAAGACTATGGAAGAGTTGGAGTTTAGATGGAGTCCTTAAGATTGAGTGGAATAAGCAAGAAGTGGTTAGGGCCTAAGAGATAGGATTAAAAAAAAAAAGTAGACATAGTGAGTCTCTGAATTAGCACATGTCTTCTTGGTCACAGAGTCTTTGTTCCCTCCAGTGCAATAATTTATACCATGACTACCATACAGATAGCCATCAAGCCTCTTGTTTGCACATTTTCAATAATAAGAAACTTACTCACTTCTGTAGCTTTCAGCTTTATTGTTGGGCACTGTGGAGTATGTATAAAGCAAATGTACTTCACAGGGCCAGGTTTTCCAAAGCCTTGCAGATTCAAATATTGACCTTGCAAAGGACAGGAAATTTTCCCCAGGCTATAGTCTCTGTTGTAAGATAAAGTATTGTAACACAGCAAGGTTGCTGGCTCAAAGACAGACAGGTTACTGATTGATATGTAAAGATACTGGGAAATTTCTGTAAGAAGGGAATGTTTGCTAAAATCAAGCTTTTGTTGCAAGTTGCTTTATGAAATGTCACTTTGCCTGTCTTACTGAATGTTACCACCTTCTATTGTTAAACTTGTTAAACTATACTTAGCAAAAACCCCACCTATGTTCTCTTCCTGTAACTTCCTGGTCTGAAGAATCAATGCAGGAAGAGAACCCCAATTCGTGGTTAATTTCCCAAATGGAAGGAATGCCTCTATCTTGAGGGTTCCAGGAGATTAACCCCTTTTTGGGACTTCTCACTGCTCAGACGAGATTGGCTTTGAGTAATCTTTGGCGGCTCCATCACCCAGGGGAAAAGGGGTGACAAATCTGTGGGAGGCAAAGCAACAGGGCACTGCTCATATAGCTGTCATTTTGAGAAAATGCCTCTGGCTTCCCTGTCATCACCTCCCCTCATTGTCTCTAGTTTTGTCCTCTGGAGAAGCACAGAACCAGTCTGTTGCATGAGGAAAGACAGAGCCAGGAATGAGTACTGTGCTTTCCTGAGGCATTGAGTAAATAGCTCCACTCTAGTGGAAGGTTTACTTGAAAGACTTTATTAGAGAAGTCCACAGAACCTGGGAAGGGAGTTTGTGGGAGGAGACTTGAATAAGAAGGAGGAGAAGAAAGAGGAGGAGGAGGAGGAGGAGACGGAGTCAGCAGCTATCATGTACCAAATACTATTTCATTCACTCAGTAAATATTTACTGAATGCCTACTGTTATTTCAGACAGATGCTTGGGACTGGAGAATGTGACAATGAAGAAGACAGATGTGATCCCTGTTGAAGCAACCAGGATAGACTACATTATGCAACCCAAATCTCAATAGCTTAATACACACAAAATTTATTTCTCACACATACTTCAGTTTCAGTGTAGGACAGCAGAGGAATTCCACTCAGTGTAGCCACTCAAGGGCCTAAAATGATGGAGGCTTCATCTCAAACTACATTTCCATGATCATTAGATCAGGACAAAGAGAACTGGGCAAGGGTATCAGCTGTTGAAGCTATTGAAGCTTCTACTTAGAATGACTATATTATGTTTGCCCATAGCTTATAGCCAAAAGCAGGAAATATAACCACAGCTATATTCCAAGTTGAAGGAAGTTCGATCCTCCTGCACACTTGGAAGGAAAGCTGGAATATTTAATATATAATGATGACTACCATGTCTGACTTTATGAAACTTGTAAGAAATTAGGTGAAGATGGGCAAGTAATCAAGCAGTCATGATCAGTACAGTCAGTGCACTAAAATGGGAAGAAGACATTTGGGGAGAGCACCTAATCCAGACTTAGGATAGTCAAAGAAGAATTCCAAGAGAAACTGGCAAAGACAGATGGATGAGAACAAATGTAGTTTAATGAAGAAGAAATTGGGACAGGACTGGCATGAGATTAGACTTAAAAACTCCTAAAGACAAAACATGTGTGAGAATCCAGTTAAAAACAGTGGGACAACAGAGTCTCTGAGTGATTGGTAAAGCTGGAGAAGGAAGCAACAAGCCATGCAGGGCCTTGTCAGCCCCATTAATGAGCTTGTATTTGATCACGAGAACAGTGTAGGACCATTCTCTAGACTTTAAAAAGACCCCTGGTTGAAGTGTAAAGGATGGATTGTGGTAGTAGGTGACAGTTTTCTTATTTGCAAAGGAGTTCTCATATTTAATATATCAATAGTATAGTCATTATTATTACCACTTCACAGCTCAAGAAACTAAAGTTTTAGAAAGGGTTAGTACCTTCATGAAGGTACTTATTAATTAGATACATTGGGAAGAGGGAAAAGAAGAGATTCAAAACCTGCTCTGTCCACATTATGATGTTGCCTCCTAATCACTCTAGAATATCATAACACAGGAAGTACTTCCCTGATGATGAACTTACAATCTAATGTCTAACCAAAGAATGATTTTAATTCTCAGGAAAAGTTGGCATAGAAATGTTTATACTTTACAGCTCACCTCATTTGCCTGGGGTGAATGTGTCAGCATTTGAAGGGGATGAGGTGGCCACCCCATTGCCTCCTTGATTTCTGCAGGTCACAGGATAAGGATAGCAAAGCTCTCAGTGAGAGAAACTCTAAGCAGAAAATGAGCCTGTAATGGGCACTGCTTCAAGTGAAGAGGGAGAGTTTTCTCCTTGTCAGAAGTGTCTGTCCAATCTAGGAGTTAAAGACCAGTGTGTGTTGCTCTTATTTCTCATGGCTCAAAATAGTAAAAAGCCTGGATGAATAAATACAATAAGATCTGACAAGCCAGAGAAGAGGACAGCTCACTTTCCATGCCTCCCCTGGTTCCACAATCCAAGGCTGCGATAGAGCTAGAGGTGATTTCAATATATCACATTGCAATTTTGTCTTAAAGTGATTTTCAGAATTGTTGTTCATGGGGGTGTCATTTGTTCAGACACATAGTCCAAGATTGTCTTTCATTCAAGACTTCAGTTGTTCTCAGAAGCTGCCTTTGAGTCAAAGTGCTAGTTTTCAATCTTTACAATTGCCTTCGCACTTTCTGTGGTGGTGACCAAGGGCCCATGTTAATATTGGTAGCTCCTAGTGTTTGATCAGTTATTTACAACATCTTAAAATTGCTACTGAGTGTGTATTTCTTTGATATAATCTTGGTAAGATTTGTTTTGGCTATGACTGAAATTAAAATGTACAGTATAATTCATTACTGGTGCTGAAATTTTGCTATGCATTTAAAATTTTTAATTTAAAAGTGGTTATTATGAATGAGGTTTGTATGTATATAGATAAGAAGGAATTTGAGGGATATTTAAATATAATAATATTCATATAATTAGCTTCTGTGGGGAAGGAATTATCTTATTCACTGTTCACACAGTAAATACACAGTGGGTATTAAATGAAAAAATGAATGGTGGAGTTATTTGCAGGAATAACAATAATCCTTTTATATTTCTATACCACTTAATGAACCATTTACTGCATTGAATAATCTTATTTTTAATCTCATTGGAATATTTCATATCCTATCAGGTATATGGGCTTTATTTCATTATCTACAACGGGGAAGATCCTGCACCACCTGATAATAGACCAAAGGGAATGTGAATATAGTGTGAACATAGGTCTTTTTTTTTTGGAAGCTGGCTGGTACAGGGATCCAAACCCTTGACCTTGGTGTTGCAACACTGTACTCTAACCACCTGAGATAACTGGTCATCCCTATACAGATCCTTTCATAGCCACACCATTGCACCAGACACAATCTTCAGTCTTGCTGTAAGTACAACAACTTGATTTAAGAAAAATTATGAAATAGATATATGTCCTCTTTGTCCCCAAACCCTCCCATTTATACACCCATCCCTTCCTATATGAGGACCTCAGAGCCCCTTTGACTCTCAACTATCCTCGCCTCAAAACCTGGTCTCCAAAAGGATCTAAGAAATGCTATCATACTAAATCATAGCTTAATAGTGACCTCTTTGGGGAGGTTTTGTTTTTGGAACAGTATGTTACACAACCTGGGGCTGCCCACCATCTTCTTAGCTCTTAAAATGCAGCTGGAATGTCCCATGTCATAATGCAAGAAGCTCCTAAGAGCCAGCCAGCTGTGGTAAATATCCATAGACCAGGTGTTGGCCCAGATTGTCCTCCTGCTGGTCTCCTCGACCTGCTCTTGCAGTGCACCCATCCCATGGCATCACAATCTAGATCCTGCTATGTGACTCAAGGACTTCCTATTTTTTTTAACTATTTGGGACATTCTTCTCAGCTTAACTATATGTCCCTTAGCCAGGTTAATCACACTGTCAGCAGATAGCTATCAGATATGTACTAACCCCCAATAGTAGGATTTCTGGCATCAGCAATTAATAGAAGGGTTTGAGGGGAATCAAAGGACGTTCTAGATACTCTAATATCACATTATTCTGCCTCTGCTTAAGACATACAGCTATAACCTATCTGTCATAGCTGATTTCTTTAAGTAGGAAAGGATGTTAAACTATGTTTAAAGCCTTTTTCACATGCTCTTTTTAATCTGTCTTCTGTCCTTCCCTATACTGCTCCTACTTCTGGCTTCCCAATTCCAAATACCACAGATGTTGCAAAGTATGCAAGTGGCAACCTCACCTGTTATTTGACCTAAACGCAACCTAGGCCTCAATTAATCCAAGCAAAGCACTTACAATATCCCTCTGGCATTTTCTAACCTTTGAACTCCTAACTCTTAAAAATTAGACATCTTCCTAAAACCCGTTTTTGCTGACAAAATTTCTGTGTCCAAGTGCAAGCTTCACTTGATTACTTTTGCTTGTCTGACATATGCCCTAGCATGACAATGCTGATTTATATATTGATGATGGCAATAACAAACAATTAAATAAAGCTTTGAGATGGCAATTTATGGAAGATTTGAGGCTTAAAACAAAAGCTTGAGAATACTGTTTTCTATCATAAAGAACAATTGAGATGCAAAGGCAGTTTACAAAAATTACGTGTTTGGGAGAAAGTGATTGAACAATGAATGATGATAATAAAGAATTTACAAAATATGTATAGAATTACACTTAAAACTAGGGAAAAGGTTGCTGTTGTTGTTGGAACTGAGAGATGTGACCTAAAGACATATGTGGTTAGGACAGAACAATAATCCCTCTAGTAGAACTATCTGTACATGGTCTCTGATGAGCATCTATCAGAATCACATTTTAGAATGTAGCCTATATCTTCACCTTCAGTCCATGTAGATCTGTTCTTTCTCCTGTGGGTTTTCTGTAAACCAATGAAATAGTACCAACCCCTTGTCAATTAAGCAAGACTAACTGAGAGCCTTTATTGTAACAAAAAAGACACTGGTCTCCTAAGAATATCGTACTGTACGTACAGCAAGGACAAAAATGGGTCCCAGCTCATTGTAGCTTCACACAATTGTCAGTGTCTACCTTTGCTGCCCTGTGCTCAATGGTGCATTATCTGTTCCCTAAAATGCAGCCAAGAAGCAGAATGCTGGTAAGTGCTTCCATGGTGAGAAAACAAAGTTATAATTGTTGACCCCAATAACTTATTTATTTGAGGCAGTTTCAGCTGAACTGAAAGGCTGTCACTCAATACAATCTCTCTCTATCCACATATTCTCTGACTAATCTAAGTAGGAGATAGAACCTCTTCATCAAATTGCTATTATAGTGGGCACAGATCTCAGTCCCTTAAAAATAAAGCTTTTTATTTTACTAAGGTTCCAGACATAGTGATCTAACATGTTAGCTTACAGAATTTTGGCTGCTAAGACGCAACTAATTTCTTTCTGTGCAAAAGGTGAATCCAAAGGTTATTCCTTTTTTGCCCCATAGGACATTAGTTTTGTATCTAATTCATCAATCTTATTCTAACAATTCTTCGCTGAATTGTCTATAAATGCACCTTGAAATGCTCTTAACATCTTATTAGTTCCCTAATAAATTGAATAAAGTTTTTGACATGTGCTCATTTCGTATTTGTATTAGGGTCACATTTTTAACTTGTAGAAAATTATATTTTAGCAGTTTTGGAGGTTGTTTCACTTAGATACCTAAGTGGACTTACCTGACAGAGCCAATTAAACTGAATGACTTGAGAAGAGCACCTCACAAACTGTTTAATCTCAGAAGCATCTCTTCTTGGCTCCCAGAGTGTAGTTTAAGTAGCAATAGAACTTTAACCTTACTGACTCTGCTTCTCTAGGTTTATTTTTTACACTCTTCTGACTTAGGGTATTTGGTTTTGTTTCTGCTTTGCACATGGCCTACAAGTTATTCTCTATCAGTGGCAATAACGATGAAGTATTTGGTTTTACGATGCAACCATTTGGGATCTTTGCTGGATGATGTTAGAGATTTATTTTCTGTTGGATGAAAGTAGAGAAGCTGATTTGGTACTCTTTTTGTTTGTCTCTGTATCAATTGTAAGCTCAAATCAATTAGGAATTGTGTGCCCACTGGGAAGGAGAATACATCTTTATGATCTGGACTTGAGAAGCTGATTTGGTACTCTTTTTGTTTGTCTCTGTATCAATTGTAAGTTCAAATCAATTAGGAATTGTGTGCCCACTGGGAAGGAGAATACATCTTTATGATCTGGACTTTATGTATTGCTCTGTTTCTTTTTAACCTTGGAATTGAAAACCTATAAGATTCCATATATCTGTGTATCTGTAACTGATAACAAACAAACAATAAAAAAAGTCTTTATCTCTTATTGTGGAAGTACAAAATGTTTTTCTACCCCAAGAGGATGTTAATAAATTAGACTATAATTAATGCCTCTTAAATTAAAGAAGTTCTGATCTCATGGATTAGAGAGATAAATAAGTGTTTATAGACATCTAATATTTCTCAAATTCAGGGAAAACAAGAAACCTGAAATAATACTTTAAAGGTTTTAAACTTAGAAAAACCTCTAGAAACTTCTAACTTGGAAACCTTTTTATGTAAAGCGCAAGTTCACATAATTAAAGTGAATCTTTGGACACATTTGTCCAGTCTAATAATTATTATTTTTTAAAAATTAATAACAGCTATAATCTTTTCCTAATGTTTATCAGTATGGGATACAATACAAGCATATATTTTAAAATAAAATTTGGGCTTGTTTTCTCCGGAAAAGTTTAGTTACTCTGATCTTTCTAAACTTCTTATTCTGTTTATTCATATATCAAATAAGCCAACATTATTACTCCTACAAAATGTAGGGGAATAGTGGATAGGCCTTCTAACCAAGTTTGTGTGTGTGTGTGTGTGTGTGTGTGTGTACACTGTGTATGTATGTGTGTCTGTGTGCACTCTATGCATTTGAAATAGGACTCAGAGGCTACCATGGATATGATGGCTCAGAATTTACAAAGTACTTCTCATCAATTATCATGCATAAAACATTTCATTTAGAGGGAACAAACATGGAGTATTTCTCTGTTGAGTAGAAAATAAAATTATTTTATCTCTATCCCATGAGATAGGCCTTACACATATTATACCTATTTTATTGACAAGACTAAGAGTTGAAAAGGTTAAGTGACTTAGAAGATCACACAGGTAACAACTGGTAAATCTGTAGAATACAGACCCAAAGGCTATGCTTCTAGCCAAGTGTTTCTCCACTTTGGTACTGAGCTCTATATTTTGAGGGCTATAAACTTTTTAAACAACCACATTTTGAGGATGGGTCAAGATGGCAGAGTAGTTCGTTCCTGGTGTCGCTCTCTCCCACAGAGTGACCAATTTGCAGTTTTTGAGGAGCAGTGACAGAGGACCCCAAATCTGTGCTGGAACGGACAGGAAACACCCACCGCAGGACCCAAGTTCAGGTTGCTCCCCATTTCATAGCGAGACTTTAGAGCTTTTGGGCCCACAAGCCCCAAGCCTGCCAGCCAGAGAAGGCAAGCAGGGCTGGGATGAGACTTCCTACACAGGCTGTCCTGTCTCCATGAGTGATCTGAGAGGCAGGGGTTCCCAAGCCCTAAGCCAGATGAGCTGGTGAAGGCTGATGGGGTGGGAATTTCAGCTCAGGCCATCCCGACTCTGTGAGTAACCTGAGAGGCTTTGGGTTCCCAAGACCCGAGGCAGACAAGCTGGTGAGTGCAGGCAGGGCAGGACTTCCAGTGCAGGCCATCCATCTCCGTGAGCAACCTGAGAGACATGGGCTCCCAAGCCCCGAGTCTGACAAGCCAGTGAAGGCAGGTGGGACAGGACTTCCAGCCCAGGCCGTCTGTCTCTGTGAGCAACTTGAGAGGCTCTGGACTCCCATGCCATCCAACCAGCCAGTGAAGGCAGGTAGGGTGGGACTTCCAGTCCAGGCTAGTTTCTGCTGTCCAGAAGCAGAATCCAGGATCCAAGCCAGACATCAGGGTGAAATGAGTGAACTGTGATACCCCCAGCCACCATGACAAAATACCAAAGGAAAGAAACCAGAAATATGAAAAATCAAGAAAGTGCATCATCACCAAAGGAAATTAATAACTTACAAGTGCTAGATCCTATAGAATACAAAGTCTTTGAAATGACAGACAAGGAATTTAGAGTAACTATTCTAAGGAAACTAAATGAGATTCAAGAAAACTCAGTGAAACAACACAATGAAAAGAGAAAAAACATACAGGATCTGAAAGAAGAAATGTACAAAGAAATCAATGCCTTTGAAAAGAATGTAGCAGAGCTTGTGGAGCTGAAGGATTCATTCAATGAAATAAAAAATACAACAGAGAGTTTAACCAGCAGACTTGAACAAGCAGAAGAGAGAATTTCTGACCTTGAAGACAGACTGTTTGAATTATTACAGGCAGACCAGAAAAAAAGAAAAAAGAATCAAAAAAATTGAAGAAAATGTAAGAGAGACAACTGACAACCTTAAGCGCTCAAAAATCTGAATCATGGGCATTCCAGAAGGGGAGGAAAAAGGAGATGGCATTGAAAACATACTCAATGAGATAATAGCAGAAAACTTCCCAGGTATAGGGAAAGTCACAGATCCCCAGATTCAGGAAGCCCAAAGATCACCAAACACTTTCAACCCAAAAAGGTCCTTTCCAAGACATATGATAATCAAACTGACAGAAATCAAAGACAAAGAAAGAGTCTTAAAAGCTGCAAGAGAGAAGCAGCAAGTCACTTATAAGGGATTCCCAATCAGAATAACATCGGACTTTCCATCAGAAACTCTAAAAGCTAGAAAAGAATGGGATGATATATTCAAAACACTAAAGGACAAAAATTGTCAATCAAGAATACTTTACCCAGCAAAGTGATCCTTCCAAAATGAAGGACAAATAGTATATTTCTCAGACAAACAAAAACTGTGGGAGTTCACTATCACACAACAAGCCCTACAAGAAATTCTCAAGGAAGTGTTGGGTTTGATACCACAAAAACAACCATCACTACCATGAAAACACAGGGAAGAACAATACCAACGAGCAAAACAAAAATGCTAACAAAAGAGAGAAAAAATATTTAATCTATCACCCCAAGAAACCAACAAATACAGAAGACAAACAGAAAATTTGAAAGAAAGGAACAAAAGATACTTAAGACATCTGAGCAAAAATCAGTATAATGCTAGGAGTAAATCAACACCTTTCAATAATAACTCTGAACATAAAGGGACTAAATTCCCCATTCAAAAGACACTGACTGACTGGATTAAAAAGATGGACCCAACAATATGCTGTCTCCAAGAGACTCACTTGACCTCTAAAGACACACATAGACTAAGAGTGAAAGGATGGAAAAAGATATATCATGCAAGTAGAAAAGAAAAACGAGCTGCAGTAGCTATTCTTATATCAGATAAAATAGACTTTAAACCAAAAACAATTAAAAGAGATAAAGATGTCCAATATATAATGATAAAAGGATCTATCCATCAAGAAAACATAAAATCATAAATATATATGCACCTAATGTTGGAGCAGCCAGATTTAGAAAGCAAACACTATTTGATCTAAAGAAAGAAATAGACACTAACACCATAATAGTGGGGGACCTGAACAGCCCACTCTCATCATTGGACAGATCACCTAGGCAGAAAATCAACAGAGAAACACAAGATCTAAACAATACTTTAGATCAATTGGATTTGGCAGATATCTACAGAACATTCAACCTAACAACCTCAGAATATTCACATGGAACATTCTCCAGGATAGACCACATGTTAGGTCACAAAGAAAGTCTTAACAAATTAAAAAAAAAAAACTGGAATTATTCCATGCATTTTTTTCTGATCACAATGGGTTAAAATTAGAATTCAATAATAAACAAAACTCTGCAAGCTAGACAAACTCATGGAAATTAAACAACATTCTACTTAATGACATGTGGGTCCAAGAAGAAATTAAACAGGAAATCAAAAAATTTCTTGAAACTAATGAAAATAATGACACATCATACCAAAACCTGTGAGATACTGCAAAAGCAGTTTTAAGGGGGAAATTTATTGCATTAAATGCTTATTTCAGAAGAATGGAAAGATGGCAATTAAATAACCTAACACTTCACCTTAAAGATCTAGAAAAACAAGAAAAATCCAAACCTCAAGTTAGTAGATGGAAAGAAATAATTAAGATCAGAGCAGAACTAAATGAAATAGAAACCCAAAACACAATACAAAAGATCAATGAAACAAAAAGTTTGTTCTTTGAAAAGATTAATAAAATCGACAAACCTTTAGCAAGACTAACTAAGAAGAGAGAAGACCCAAATAACAAAAATTAGAAATGAAAAAGGTGATATTACAACTGACACCTCAGAATTACAAGGAATCATTGGAGACTACTATAAACATCTATACACAACAAATTTGAAAATATGGAGAAGTGGATAAATTTCTGGATGCATACAAGCTACTAAAACTGAGGCAAGAAGATATAGAAAATCTGAACAGACCAATAACAATAAAAGAGATTGAAGCTGTTATCAGAAGGCACCCAACAAAGAAAAACCCAGGACCGAATGGGTTCACTGCAGAGTTCTACCAAATGTTCAAAGAGGAACTGATACCAATTCTCTACAAACTTTTCCAAAAGATTGAAACAGAGCCCATTCTCCCAAACTCATTCTATGAGGCAAATATCACCCTGATACCAAAACCAGACAAAGATGCGTCAAAAATAGACAACTACAGGCCAATATCCTTGATGAATATAGATGCAAAAATTCTCAATAAAATACTAGCTAACAAAATACAGCAACGCATACAGAAAATTATACACCATGATCAAGTGGGATTCATCCTAGGGATGCAAGGTTGGTTCAATATGTGCAAATCAATAAATGTGATACACCACATTAATAAAAGCAAAGACAAAAACCACATGATCACCTCTATTGACGCTGAAAAAGAATTTGACTAAATTCCACACTCTTTCATGATAAAGACTCTCTACAAGTTAAGCATAGACAGAAAGTGTCTCAACATAATTAAAGCCATATACAATAAGCCCACTGCCAATATCATCCTGAATGGGGAAAAGCTGAAAGCTTTTCCCTTAAAAACAGGAACTAGACAAGGATCTCCACTCTCACCACTCCTATTCAACATAGCATTTGAAGTACTAACCAGAGCAATAAGAGAAGAGAGGGAAATAAAGGGAATCCAGATTTGAAAGGATGAAGTCAAGCTGCCCCTTTTTGCAGATGATATGATCCTATATATTGAACAGCCTGAAGCTTCCATAAAAAAGATTCCTAGAGTTGATAAACGATTTCAGCAAAGTTGCAGAGTACAAAATCAACACACAAAAATCAGTGGCATTTCTATACTCCACCAGTGAACATGCAAAAAAAGAAATCAAGAAAGCTAGCCCATTTACAATAGCCACCAAAAAAATAAAATATTTAGGAATAAAGCTGACCAAAAATGTGAAAAATCTCTACGAAGAGAACTACAAACCACTTTTTAGGGAAATTAAAGATGACACAAGACAAGAAGATGGACAGATATCCCATACTCTTTGATTGGAAGAATTAACATTGTAAAAACGTCCATATTACCCAAAGTGATCTACAAATTGAGTGCAATCCCCATCAAAATTCCAATAACATTTTTCTCAGAAATGGAAAAAAAAGCTCTCCAGACATTTATATGGGACAACAAAAGACCACTCACAACCAAAGCAATCGTGAGAGGAAAAAAAAAAAAAAAGCTAGTGGCATAACACTACCTGACTTTAAACTATATTACAAAGCTATAATAACCAAAACAGCATGGTACTGGCATAAAAATGGACACACAGATCAATGGAACAGAATAGAGAACCCAGTAATTAACCCATATGCCTACAGGCATCTGATCTCTGACAAAGGCAGCAAGTCTACATGCTGGGGAAGAGACTGCCTTTTCAACAAATGTTGCTGGGAAAACTGGATAATCATATGTAGGAGAATGAAACTAGACCCATATCTTTCACATATACCAAAATCAACTCAAAATGGATTAAAGAATTAAATATATACCCTGAAACAATAAAACTCCTTAAAGAAAACATAGGAGAAACACTCCAGGAAATAGGAGTGGGTACAGAATTCATGAATAAGACCCAAAAAGAACAGGCAACTAAAGGTAAAATAAACAAACGGGATTATATCAAACTAAAAAGCTTCTGTACAGCAAAAGAAACAATCAACAGCATGAAAAACAACCAACAGAGTGGGAGAAAATATTCGCTAAATATGCATCTGCCAAAGGATTAATATCCAGAATATACAAGAAACTCAAACAACTTTACAGCAAGAAAAAAATAACCCAATTAAAAAATGGGCCAAGGAGCTGAACAGACATTTCCCAAAGGAAGATATATGAATGGCCAACAAACACTTGAAAAGGTGCTCAATATCACTCAGCATCCAGGAAATACAAATCAAAACCACATTGAGATACCATCTCGCTACAGTTAGGATAGCTAACATCCAAAAGACTGAGAATGATAAGTGCTGGCGAGGTTGCAGAGAAAAAGGAACTCTTATCCACTGTTGGTGGGGCTGCATAATCGTGCAGCCTCTATGGAAAATGCTATGGAGGTTCCTCAAACAATTTCAGATAGATCAACCATATGACCCAGAGATCCCATTGCTGGGAATATACCCAGAGGAATGGAAATCATCATGCCAGAGGAATACCTGTACTCCAATGTTTACTGCAGCTCTATATACAATAGCCAAGAGCTGGAACCAGCCCAAATGTCCATCAACTGATAAGTGGATAAAGAAACTGTGGTACATCTACACAATGGAATACTACTCAGCTATAAAAAAGAATGAAATACTACCATTTGCAACAACATGGATGGACTTAGAGAAAATTATATTAACTGAAATGAGTCAGGCACAGAAAGAGAAATACCACATGTTCTCACTTATTTGTGTGAGCTGAAAACTAATAAATAAATAAATACACAAACAAATTAAGGGTTGGAGGAAGAAGACAAAATAACCACAAAAATTCCTTGAACTATTTAAGCCAAGTGCACAGATATGATGTGGTGCGGGTAGGGAAGGGGATGGAGAGGAACGGATAAAGGGGCATGAAAATCAAGTACAATGTATTTTGAGAAGTAAAATTAAATTAAATTAAATTAAAAAATAAAATAAAACAAAATAACCACATTTTGACTATGCATCCTCAATGTGTAAATATTTATTCACTTATTTTATATATATATATTCATATTCATATGCCTTATAAAAGAAGAAAAAACAATTTTAAATTATGAAATATAAAAATATAGATAGAAGTTCTACCATTTTCTTCCCATGCCAAGTGGACCATTCTATACACTCAGGGGAATGTGATAGATGTTAATTTGCCATTTATAAATTGTGTTAGCTCTCATCTGAGACCTTTCATATGAGCATATGACCAGCTTATGGTTCCAAAAATCAAGGAAGGTATAAAGAACTTAGAGAAAAATGGATTCTCTTTTTTGGCCCTATCTCCTCTGCAATTACCATCTCAGAAATACAATCCTTATTTTTCTCCAGAGGTCTAGGGTCCAAAACAATTACTATCCTATCCCTTGGTTAATATGCCCAAAAGGAAACATATCATCACATTTCAATGCCTCTGGAGAAGTAGATTTATAAATGATGAAATCTCTATAATATGCTCTGAGTTGTGCTAGAATAACCAGTGCTAATATAATCAGAAAGAGCCTTGATGATAGAAATGAATCTCCCTTTCTTTTGAATTGCATATATTTATTTCTTATGTTTATCTTCAAAAACCTCCCTGTGAGGTATGCAAATCAGATATTGTTTTCTATGTAACAGACAAAAAAGCCGAGTTTCAATGATAAGTATTATTTTCCTGGTATATTTTACATACCAGGCTATTAACAATATGTGAATTTTGAGGAGACACAATTCAGCCCATATGACAAGGGGGAGGCAGAAAACTATGCTGTGTAAATTCTGATAAAGGACAATCACCAAGGGCTAGAGAGATCTATAAAAACTTCTTGAAGGAAAAGAGATATGTGGTGGGGTTTTAAGTAGAAAGGAATGAAGGAATGGGTGCTTCCCAGGGGAAGAACAGATGGACATTTGATAGAAACAAGGATATAAGTAATGTGTTTGCATCAAATCATTTATCTACCCCTCGTGCATCTCAAGATAATAATTATATTCACTACTATTGGTAACATTTCAGCTTATGAAATATTTTCATTTACATTCATTTGATCATAGTATTTACCTCCTAATAATCTACATAACTTAGGTATTGCAACCTAGGTGTACTGACTCCAAAAAACAAGTTCCTGCCACTACATTGCCTTGCCTCAGCATTACGTCTTTTAAAATAACATTTGATGTCCCATTTTTTGCCCTTGGATACTTTAAAACAGAAGTGATCTGGATGTTAAAGGATGAGTAGGAAAGAAATCAGGACAAATCAAAGGATGTTAGAGTGGGGGACCAGATCTTCATTGTGCTATTCCGATAAATCTTAAACACAATGGGCCTCCAAATTATTACTATTGCATGTGGTAGCTGTAATTAAGGAATTTTTTCTTCATGTTTTCCCTTTATGTATTTGAATCCAGAGAATCCAAGTCATTCTAAAAGTAGTCATTCCTGTCAGCTTCCAGCTGTTCTGGATAGTGTTTAATCAACTGATTGAGTTGGGTGCATATCTTAAGGTATAAACTCCTTTGCCTGATTTGAAGTTTCATGTATTATCTATGTGTTACATACTATATTTGTATTCTGCACCAGGAATGCATTTATGAATTCTTTCCTCAGCAACAGCTATGATTCTTCATACACTAAAATATTTAACTAGTGTAAAAAAGATGAGGCATAATCAGATAGCTGGAATAAAGTGTTACTTAAGGCATTATTAAAAATGTCATGATGTCAGAATGTCACTTTGGTCTGTAGGCAGAAAAAGCTACAAAGATGGAATTATACAGAATAATTTCATCAAAGAGTTCATTTGAAACTTCTTGCCACTTTGGGAATATATGCTAAAATGTATACTAAAATGTGTACCTTTGAACAACCAATTATACTTCTAGTAATATACCCCCAAATAAATAAATAAATAAATAAATAACCTGATGCATAGACAGATATTTATGTACAAGAAAGTTCATTAGAATTATATTTATAAAAGCCAAAGGATAGTAGCATTTCCAACAATATGGAATTTATTAACTAAATCACAGTACATCCATAAGATAGACTATTAAGCCACCATTAAAAATCAGAGGTCTGCACAAACTCTCATCTTCAATCTGGGTGTTTCTTTATAGCTCTAGAGCCTTGCTACTCAGAGTGTCATCTGTAGACCACTTGCATCAACATCATCTGGAAGCTTGTTGGACATGCAGAAACTCAGGTCTCACCCCAGAACGGCTGAATTAGAATCTACATTTTGATCAGATCCCAGGTGATATCTAAGCACATTAAAGTTTGAGAACTCATGCCCTAGAAGATATATATTTCACATATCCCTAAAAGATATATGAGTTTCATATACCCCTGTTTTGCAGAAAATGACCACAAGGCACAAAGATATCCTGCATGAGACAGAAACTGAGGTGGGGCTATACTCAATATTTTTTTTCTTCAAATACTGCTAGAATATTTCCCAAAATACAGTACACATATTTACATCACATCCTGTGTTTACATGTGCTGGCTTCATCATATTCTCACCCACGTAATTTTTAATATGTTTTAAAATATAAGGATTATATTCTAAGTCTGCTTTATTGTAATTTTCTTGATCATTATTGTTTATTTAATTATATATACATGTTTATTGTATGTCTTGTCAGGTTATACCTATATAAATAAATTAGTTCTTTGTTTACTGCAGATATTAACTTTCTTATATTTGAGGTTAACATTTATTTTTATTTTTAATTGACACATAATAACTGTACATATTTATATGGTACAGTGTAGTATTTCAATACATATAAAATGTAATGATCAAATCAGGGTAATTAGCACATCCATCACCTCAAGGCTTTATCATTTCTTTGTTCAAACACCTTTTTGCAATGATGATTTGACTGAGATAATGCAAGGCCACTTGTTATTGTGTTTGATAGAATCCTTCTAGGGCCCAGACAACAATTCACTTACTAATGGACAGTAGGGGAATGGGTAAATAAAAGCATGAGTCAAGACATTTTTCAGCTACTCTGTACTCAGAATCTCTGGCTTCAACCCTCTCTCTAACCCCACTTAGAAAGTAGTTGAGGTGCCACAAAGAAGTCATATACAAATCCCATAGCCACAGTGCAACATCACAGACAAAAAGAGAGAGCCAGCTCTGAACCCTTGTCTGGTATGAAAGCAGATTTCTGAGGGATGAGGCTAAGCTTGAAGTTGATGGATTTTGTAACTCCATGGTATTCTGAAACATAAGACCATTTATTATTAAAGTTAATCCTGAGACCACTTCAGCACCATCCTATCTGCATTTTCAAAAAGGATTTCCAATGCCTCACCTGAAACTTTATATGCATTTCCTTTCAAATGTTCAATAACTAGAGGATCAAGACCAAATATTGTCTCAGAGGAAAACTCTGGCAAGTGTATGACTCTGACATTTTATTCATATCAACCATACAATTATTCATTCATTCATTTTTGAGTATCAACTCTGTGTCAGGTACTGTGGATTTTGGAATGAACATTAAATTATCTCTGTTCCCCACAACAGGCTCACAACCTAGGAAGATAAGTAGCAAAGTGACTAAATAAATTAAATTCAATGTGGAATGTGCCATAACAGGGACATGATCCAAATGCTTAATGGAAGAATGTATTTCTTTCTGATATGAAGAGAAGTAGAAGGTTTCTCAGAGACAGGAAGTCTCTAATCTGGCTTCTACTCCCACCACTTTGTTAACACTCTCCTTGTCAAGAATACCAGAACCATATGATTTATTCTGTACCCCACCCCTAACATGAAAGGATTAATAGATACCATTTCCCAAATGACTGACACAGGTGCCAAACCTTCTCCTAGGTGTTCATACACTTTGGCCCAATCTTTGCATCTCACTTAATGTCTCCAATATCCACCTAGTTGATCAGGTTAAAAATTCAGGAATCATTCTTGAGTCTTTTTTTTTTTTCCCTGTAACTCTACAATGAATGCATTAGAAAGTCCTCCTGGTTCTACCTTCAACATAAATCCCCAATTCCCACTCCCCGCTTTCCACTGCCACCACCCTAGTCTAAGCCTCCATCACAGCTCACGTGGATCACTGAAGGAGCCTCCTATATGACCTGCCGTTTCCTTTCTGTCTCTTCACCAAACCCTTTTTTCACAGTAGCCAGAAAGATTGTTGCATAATATAGATCAAATTATGCTACTCCCTATCTTAACCAGTTGATGTCATCCCATTAATGCATAGAAAAAACAGAAAGCTTATCACCACAGCCTATAAAAACCCCTGTGATCTTTTCCTGTATCCCTAAAACCTCACCACATACCAACCTCTCCCCTCATTCCATACTGTTCACAATTATGTGCCTGCTGCACTTTCTCACCCCTGAGCCTTTGCATGTTCTTGTCATTCCACTTGGGACTGTTCCTTCATCTGCTTGGGTGGCTCATTCTCATTCTTCAGTTGTTATCTTAAAAGTTACCATCTCAGGGAGGCTTTTCTAAAATCCTATCCCCCAGAACTCCCACCCCATAACACTGATTACATCATCTTCATTATTTTACTTATAGAATTTATTATCAAGACATCAACTGTGATGGCTTAGGGAAGAAGATTTGTGGCTTTCTATGATGTCAATCAGCACAGTCAAAGTCAAGTCAAACAACGTAAAATCTACATTAAAAAAATGAGTGTTGTACGAGCATAATTTCAGAACAACATCCCCAGATGTCCCACCATCTTCCAAACATGTTGCAGTCCCAACACCAAGGTAAAAGTGTCACTGGTTAACTCATTTATTTGTTTATTGTCTGTCTGTCACACTAGGATATGAGTTTCCTGAGATTCCCAATATATAGCACAGTGCCGGACCAATAAATATCAGTCAAGTAAATAAATAGATCAACTCTACAGACACAACTAGATCTATAATATTAACAGAATATGAAGTCCACAATCCTTCCATTTCCTTCTGTCCCCTCACCTCTCAGCTATTCATTTATTCCCTGATTAATTTACTCAACAAATATTTAATGAAGAATTACATTTCTAAGATATGGGGGTGAGGAAGTGAACAAGACAAACAAAACCCTTGCCCTCAAGGATCTTATACATTTTTTATTAATTTAGTTGTAAGAGACAGACAATAAATACAACGAATTAATAAGTTAAATGTGTCGTAAAAATAAGTAAATTAGGGTGAGAGAATAAGAAGGAAAAAGAACAGGGTGGTAAAGTTAAATAGAGCAGTCATAATAGGTGAGACTTGGGCATAGAGACAGAGGATGTACATTGCAGATGCAATTATCAGATTAGGTTTCACCAAATTGGTAGCATGCTTGGATCTTAGTCATAGAATAATGGACCAGGAAGAGGTCTTAAAGATCTCTGTGCAGTAGATGCTCCAAACTGGATACCAAGCCACAACTTTCCTGAGGGATTCGAATCGATAATGTCCAGGTGAACTTGAATGTGCCTGCACTGAATTCACATGTACACTTGCTTTGTTTTGTTGTGTTCATTTGCTTGACGTATGTTGTTTTACTTCATTTTATTATGTTTTATCTGGTGTGTGGGCAAAATAAACAGACACTATAGGAAAGGAGAGACTTTGTTAGAGGATTAATTCCCTGGTCCAAACCCATAAACATATACCTTAGTCTCACAGAATGAATTAAAATGGTCTCTTCACCAATTGGCTGGCACAAAGCAAGTACCTGGAAGCTGTTAGCTAACAATATCCATCATTCCCATCATCATCATTATAATCATTATCTCATCAATTTTGAAGTGTTCTATTATTACTTCTATTTAACAGATGAGAAAACTGAGGGTAGAGAGATTGGATCAAGCTAACCTCTCAAGTGAATCAAACTAAACCAATAATCCATTCATTTATACTGTCCAATTAATTTTCCACTTAACTGGACAACAGCAACTTGGAAAAGACACTGTTTTCTATGTTCCATCCCCCTACAACCCACCCCCACCATTTTCATTTTTAACACGGCGTGGGGGGGAACCTACTCCCCTACTCCAGACTTCTCCATAATGGCTACAAAGATTTCCTTATACCAGTTTACTGTCATCACACCCTAAGCAGAGAATTAGAATGGTTTAGAAATGCTTTGTACATGGATACTTGCTTACGGTCCAGGGCCTACAAGATAAAAATGATTTTTAATAAAGAAACTCCAAAAGTTTTGGAAATGTTGAAATGCTTTTAAACAATGATAAATCAAGTTCAAGGATCCAAAGTTACCACCGTGTCTCCTTGCTTTCAGAATCATCTTCAGATGCTCAATTAAATAGTTACAGGAGTCTCGGGAGACACTCTGACAAGCTAAAAGGCAGCTGGCAAATGCACTAAATGTACCAAATTGGAAATGCCTACTCTATCTCCCCTGAAGATAACTTTAAACATTTACATGTTTTAAAATTCCCCAATCTGACTTACCTCAATAATTCTATCCTTCTCATGCTTTCTGATTTGTAATCATTGTAAGTCAATTTCTCTCCCAAAGGCAAAATCTGAAGAAATAGTGTGTCTGTGTGTGTGTCTGTGTGTGTATGTATGTATATACATAGCATAGATGTTTATATATATATATTTCTTCCAAGGCAGCCGACAGCTGATGTGGTGTTTTCCTCCTATTTTTATGTTGCACAGAGAAAAGCTGCAAATCAATGTAGTGCCTTTTTGCCACCTAGTGGGAAACTTAATTTTGCTATTTCTTCCCTATCCCTTATTCGCCAAGAGATGATGGAAATCTATGCAAGCCAAAGCAGAAAAAAAGAAGGTTATGTCTATGCCTTCAGCATAGAACATAAGACAACAAATGTTTCAGCGAGAAGACCTGTCAGAGGTTAGAAGTTCAGAAGTAACATTCTCCCACTATATTCTCAAGTCTGGTATTCTTTGATATCATTGTCCAATCACTTTTTTCTGCATTTATCTTTTAGATTGCATTTCATCTGATCAATACTGTACATAAAATCTTATTCTGAAGAGTATAGCCCCAGTCAATTAGTTACATGCAAATTCATTGTGCCTGTGGACTTCAAAGTCTCTTGAAAGAGAGAAAAAAGAGGCCAAGGCTAAAACATCCAGCTGTTAAAAATCTGCATCAATAATAAGAAGAGCTTCAATTTAATGAGAGTTTATGATGTACAGGATGCTATATGATAACGTATGCAAAATGCTGAGCACAGTGTCTATCACATAGTCAAGACCCAATAAACGATAGTTATTTGATGCCAAACACTGTGTTAATTACCTCACATCTATCATCTTGCTTTATCCTCACTAATGCCTTCAAAATAATAATTATTTTTCTCCATTTTACATATAAGGAAATAAGACTCAGAGAGATCCACTAGTTAATGGGGAAGCTAGAATTTTAACTCTTGTGTGTCTGGAACTAAAATCTACTTTGTAATCTTTATTCTTATTGTCCAAATAAATAAATTAATAAACAAAGTAAGAAACCCTTAGGGCTCCTGGAAAGTAAGTTTTCCTAATATATGGTTCAACAGCCATGCCACCAACCTTTCATACAGTAGGAAATCTTTCTCTTTCTATGGGTATGTTAGACCGAGGAGCAATAAGACTTAAACTTAAGTGCCAAGGCCTGTGAATGAATCAATAATGATTTTAATGGGACCCAGTGGTTTATAAGAGAAAGCCCTATCATTTCAGAAAAACAGCTGATAGAATCATTACTATTCAGAACAGCATGATATCAACATGGCAGTATGGCTACCATGAATTAATGGGAGAATTTCCAGCATAGTGGAGGAAGCAGTAGTGTATCTAAGTGGCGTATGAGTGGCTATACAACATAGACTTTATGAGGATGAACTCTGGAGCCAGACAGCCTGGGTGTAAATGACTGCTCTGCCATTTACTAACTCTGTGACTGTATTCAAGATACTTAATCTCTATATGACTAGGCTTATTCATGTTTAAAAATCAAAATAATACTACCTACCCCCCCCCTAGTAATTAAAAGCACTAAATGAATAATTTAATATAAAGTCCTTAGGATGATGCTTGGAAAATTATATGTCAATAAATCTTCAAAATCATGATAAATAAATCTTTTTTCCATGATCTGTGACTCTTCATATGCGATCTGTTCTTCAGTCTTTGAGGGAATAGAGACAGTTCACTAGACTCAAAATGAAGTACACTAGTAATGAGAGGGAGAAAGGTCTTATTGATAAAAAATCCTCCCAGAGAGAAAGTTCCATCTTTGATCATAAGAATGGGTTGATATGTGCTTGTTGTAAATATTAGGACATGCCAATCTCCAACCCAATCCTGAGGGCCTTGGTGTTGGCTGCACAGGTTGCTTCAAAAAAAGATTTCTACGTAATAGAAGAATGTGAACTTCCAGTGGGCAAGGGGCAGTGGGTATGTAGGTGGGAAAAGGAAGGAATCAAAAAGGTAGAGGGATATTGGAGAAAGAGAGGGAGAAATAGAACTTCTTAGGAGAAGAAGCAGCAAAGAATGTTCACAGAATTGTCTAGAGGGATTTTTAAGTTGTCTGTTAAAACTCATCCCCAGTCCTCAATCCCCTACAAAATCTAGAGTAAATTCTATATTGCTCTTTAATTCTCTTGTGTAAGGAAATTATTTTGAAAAATTTAAAGAGGTGTTTAATTCTTTGTTTGTATTCCAGGATACCTGTAGATAACCAGAATACAAACAAACAAAACAAATAAAAACAAAAATGAACCCCTGTACAATGAGAAGAACTAGAGACAAGGAGGCTGTAAGAGTAGAAATCCCCAGGTGTTAGTAAAAATTGTAAGGAAGTTACAGGCATTCAAGGGCATAGAATTGGCCAGACTCAGTCAGTAGCACCAACCACTGCCTTAATTTCAACTGCTTTAATGATATTTAAAGCTGACAAAAGATCAAGACATTATTTTGTCATTGATTTTTTTTAAACTGCAGGATGATAACCAGAAGGACATACGGTGTTATTTTGTAAGACATTTAGAAGAGATGGTATCATATAGGATCAAGGTTATAGACTGAAAATACTGTACTGAGGATGAAAATCAGGGAGAACAGTGTAGGAAAAGGTCAATAGGACTCCTCATATGAATGAGACAAGTTAAAAAGCTGAGTGTAAATTATAACTCATTTCAATTAATAAGACATTTTAAATTTTCACAAACATTCAGATCTATTATTTCATTTAATCTTTACACTAAGCCTGTTACTGAGATAAGATAGGGATTATTCTTCCCATTTCTTTAAAACAAACTTAACAAACTTTAATAAATTACATCTTTAGTAGACAAACTGGGAAGCAAATCCAAGTTGCCCGACCACTAGTCTGGAGCTCCTTTGTCCTTTCACTGAACGTGAACTGAAGATCCACCAATGATCTGGCCCCATGCCAGGGCCTGTAATGAGAGATCTCTTGACTATGAACTATGCCTTCTTTGGAATAATGACGCAGGACCAAGAGTTCCCAAATATCTAGCTGCAGTGGGAATTAGGTGAGTTGTGTGTCCAGGGCTTCTTCTGACTGTTTCTACCTCAAAAACAAATATATTCTTGCAATAGAGGTAGCTTTATGCCACCCCACCTACTAGACTAAGGTCCTGAAGAACATGTCAGGAGATGCTTGTACATTTGTGGCCAAATGTATGCTTTAGATATTGAATTATTCTAGTTGCTGCCTTCTAGAAACAGAGTTTCTACCTCAAAAACAAACATATTCTTGCAATAGAGGTAGCTTTATGCCACCCCACCTACTAGACTAAGGTCCTGAAGAACATGTCAGGAGATGCTTGTATATTTGTGGCCAAATGTATGCTTTAGATATTGAATTATTCTAGTTGCTGCCTTCTAGAAACAGTTGTTCTCTAGCCACTGAATAATATTGCTTAATTCCAAAGTTTACTATCATTGCTTTTGGCTGGTTTAAGCAAATATGATTCATGTTCTCCCTGTTCTACATGGGACATCAGAGACTAGTTCCCATGGTACTTCCAACAACTTCAGTATAAGTTAGCCCATGTCTCTGATTCTCAGTTTCATCATTTGTAAAATAAAAATGATAATAATATTTAATTCGCAGGATTTTTGGAACACTAGATGGGTTTACATATAGAAGTACCAAACATATGGCAAGTACTTAATAAACGTTCTTTTGGGTTTCTATTATTACTACTAATATTCACTTATACAGAGGAGAAGGTTTATTATTTAACCAAGATCACCTAGCTGGTAAGGAATAGAGGCTGGCTGTGGTTCCAGAGACAGGAATTTTAACCACTAAGCTGTCCTGAAACAGAAATGTAATTATGTCTGGCAATGATACTGAAGCAGAGGGTCAGTGAAAAGGAAATTAGGATGGTGAGCATCAGAAAGAAAAAAAAATTGTAAAGACCTTTACAATAACTTGACTTGATGAAAGCAATGACTAGATTCACTGAAAAGAAATACAAGCTAACGAGCCTCAAGACAAAAATGTAAGAACACGGATTATTACTTTAATGGCTCATTTGCTTCTAAACATTAAACCAGTGAAGGATGAAGAAATGTTGCGGGCTAACACACATCAGAAACTATCCTTTCTTCAAAGAAATCACAGAGAATGTCGAAAGACAGTATGGGTGGATATGATAAGTCAGCACAGAAAAGGCAAGAAATTTATAATGAATAGTCTCACACAAAAGCGAAAAGAAAACTCCAAACTAGACTAGAAATTTTTAAAAAAAGGTCTAATAGATTGCTGTTCAATGGAAAAACTATGAAAAATAACATAGCAAACATGTCCTGACTTCCATAATATTTTGAGGCATATAAGGTTTCGGTATCTCTTGGCAATGACTATTTTTAATACACTTTTTCAGATAATGTGATCATTCAGTCAAAAGACAGAACAGAGTGTATCCATTACTTATTACATCCCACTTTCAGATCTCAATATCAGATTTGCCTGAAGCCATGTAATATTATAATCCCAAACCTAAAGCAATAATGGTTTATTATTATGTCTCACACTTCTGTGGGTTCCCTGGGTGATTCTCATGCTCATTTGCCTGAGTTCATACATGTGTCGCTTTCAGCTGGGGGTGCTCAGTTTGGGGATGGACTTAACTGGTACAGCTAGAATGGGTGCACCCCTCTTCCCATGTGGCTTTTTATCCTTGGCTTTTTTTTTTCAACATGGTAACTTCAGGGCCCTCTTTTAAGAGATCGAGAGTAGAAGTTGTAAAGCTACATCATCTAGGTTATATTCTATTGGTCAAAGCAAGTAACAATTCCTGCCCAGACTCAAGGGATGTAGAGGTAAACATCACTTCTTGATGGTAAGAGCTGAGAAAATTGTGGTCATGGTTTCCAATCTACCTTTGGGAGTGTGATAAATTGAAAAATATTAGAGGGACTTCTGACTGGTCTTCATTTCTTGTGTACATTATGAAATTTAGGCCCTGCATAATCCCTGAAAAATCTTAAATTCGTGATTGCCGCATCTCCCTCCAGATTAATGACTTCAGTTTTCATCTTCTTATATACTTCCTTTTAAATGACATTGTAGGAAAAAAGAAAGTGTGACCTTTTTATTTGATCACTGAAGGATCCAGATTCCAAAATAGTGTAAAAGGAATAGATGTGGTTTCTTATAAATAGTTAAATTTCTCACACTGAAAGAATTAATGATTAACCATATATACCAGATATATCACATCTGAGAATCCTTTGCCAGTCTTTCTGCCATACATATTATTGGGACTTATTTTGCAGAAGGATTTGCCATGTATCCATACAGGATTGAAACTACTAAATTCTTTGAAGTTTTTTAAAAAATAAGTCAAAAGTGCTTTTAGGCCAAAATGTTTTCTTACATGACATTTGGGAATCAACTATTATGCATGTTGACACAGATTGTTTTAAACACTTCAAAGAAATTATGTAAAGGACATCAATTTATTATATTAGTCCCATGTAGTTTTGCTCCTTTTCTATGTTCTTTTATCCATTCAAAATCTACTGTGGGACTGAGGCAGTAGTGGTGGTAGCAGTAGTGACAGCTGGCCTGTCCTGTCTGAGAGATTCTGCCTACTCACCTAGTCATGGGGATGCCCTGCCTTGTGTACGGGGCGTCTCCAATGCTTACAGCAGAAGGGATGCAGTGGCAACTGGCATCACTTTTCAGAAGAGTCCAAAACTAGCCAGAGAAAGCAAACAAATAAAAAAACTGAGTAAGTGCTCATTCCAAATGCCCAATGTGCAACAAAATTGCTGTTGCTACTTTAAAATAAGATCTGTAGATGGATAAGGATAGAATGGTATTATAAGAGCCTCTTGCCTTCAGACCTAGTCCTAAAATGCACTTTTATTCAGAGCGCTGTATACATCTTCTGAAGCAGAACAGCCCAAGCTATGGTGTTACAATTCCCATAACCGCTTAAGACCTGCGCTGATGTGTGTTGCCCAATCCATATTAGCTCTACACTTAACAAACTGCACACTATTGTAATAGGATAACTGCAAACAAGGCACAACTTTAATCTGTTTATGGTCTTAGGAGTGGTTCCTAGATTTCTTTTTTCTTTTTTTTTTTTCAGAATTTTCAGAAGCACATTTCAAGTTTCCTGGGATGTATCAAAACTGGCAGTTAAAAAACTCTTAACCAATTAATTTAGTGAAAAGTAACTAGAGCATTTCATACACATGAACTGCCTCAAAATACTCAGAATATGCACGAACACAGGAAGAGAGCAGGGGTGGATCCAGAGAAAAGTGAGGAATGGCTGACTCTGACTCGTAGAGGAAGTCCTGTCTGAAGGCTGTGCCCACTGGTACAGACACCATGGTCAGAATCCTTTTCCAGTCTTTCTGCCATACATATTATTGGGACTTATTTTGCAGAAGGATTTGCCATGTATCCATACAGGATTGAAACTGCTAAATTCTTTGAAGTTTTTTAAAAAATAAGTCAAAAGTGCTTTTAGGCCAAAATGTTTTCTTACATGACATTTGGGAATCAACTATTATGCATGTTGACACAGATTGTTTTAAACACTTCAAAGAAATTATGTAAAGGACATCAATTTATTATATTAGTCCCATGTAGTTTTGCTCCTTTTCTATGTTCTTTTATCCATTCAAAATCTACTGTGGGACTGAGGCAGTAGTGGTGGTAGCAGTAGTGACAGCTGGCCTGTCCTGTCTGAGAGATTCTGCCTACTCACCTAGTCATGGGGATGCCCTGCCTTGTGTACGGGGCGTCTCCAATGCTTACAGCAGAAGGGATGCAGTGGCAACTGGCATCACTTTTCAGAAGAGTCCAAAACTAGCCAGAGAAAGCAAACAAATAAAAAAACTGAGTAAGTGCTCATTCCAAATGCCCAATGTGCAACAAAATTGCTGTTGCTACTTTAAAATAAGATCTGTAGATGGATAAGGATAGAATGGTATTATAAGAGCCTCTTGCCTTCAGACCTAGTCCTAAAATGCACTTTTATTCAGAGCGCTGTATACATCTTCTGAAGCAGAACAGCCCAAGCTATGGTGTTACAATTCCCATAACCGCTTAAGACCTGCGCTGATGTGTGTTGCCCAATCCATATTAGCTCTACACTTAACAAACTGCACACTATTGTAATAGGATAACTGCAAACAAGGCACAACTTTAATCTGTTTATGGTCTTAGGAGTGGTTCCTAGATTTCTTTTTTCTTTTTTTTTTTTCAGAATTTTCAGAAGCACATTTCAAGTTTCCTGGGATGTATCAAAACTGGCAGTTAAAAAACTCTTAACCAATTAATTTAGTGAAAAGTAACTAGAGCATTTCATACACATGAACTGCCTCAAAATACTCAGAATATGCACGAACACAGGAAGAGAGCAGGGGTGGATCCAGAGAAAAGTGAGGAATGGCTGACTCTGACTCGTAGAGGAAGTCCTGTCTGAAGGCTGTGCCCACTGGTACAGACACCATGGTCATCTGGCAGCTTTGTCAGCAGAAGTTGGAATCTGTGCCTCATGGGACTTACCTAACACATGTGATACTCACAATATGGAAATAAAGCCATCTTAATCTGAGATTTAAAAAAATATATCTCAAGGTCCACCTTGACTTGGTTTAGTCTAAATTTTGCAAAAAGCTGAGTCCAGACACCAAGCTGTGAGGGTGACAGATAAGATTTCATTCCATTTTCATATTATTTATTTCTAACATTTACTGTGAGATTTTGAACAGTTAGCAAGAAAACCAAGTTTTCTAGATTCACCTATAGTCTAATATTCAAGAAGCACAAAATTAACTAACCCCTTTAGCACAGTATCCAATGTGCCTGAGACATTGGAGTCTAAATTTCTGGACTATCCTTCATGGCTTATAGTCATCCAAGGCAATGTGTCAGTTCTTTGGGCTCTGTCAGAAATGGTTTAGGCTGGACAGCTGTATGCATTTTTCTGTTGTGCTTCCAAATAAAGCAGGTAATAATGATGACTATTTACAAATAACCACTAAAATCATCATATGTTGCTTCAGGCATTCATATATGTCTGGTAAATATTGAATCAGATCTAGAAAAACGTAAGGAAATTGGCATATATCATGTATTCCTTTAGTATGAGATGGGAGTTGACCAGTATATTAGTGTGTTTTCTGTTGCTTACAACAGAATTCCTGAAACTAGGTAATTTAAAAAGAAACAATTTATTTCTTATAGTTTCAGAGTCTGGGAAGCCCAAGGTCTAGGTGGTACATCTGGTGAGGGCCTTCTCCTTGGTGGGGAGTCTCTACAGAGTCTCGTGGCAATGCAGGATATCACATAGCAAGGGGTGAGCAAAAGCACTTTTCCACATGTTTTCTTCCTCTTCTTATAAAGCCTCAAGTGCCACTCCTGTGATAACCCATTCATCATTAACCCATTAATCCATAAATGGATTAATCCATTCATAATGGTAGGTCCCTGACAATCTGATTACCTCCCAAAGGCCTCCCATATTGGGGATTAAGTTCCAACACAAAGTTTCAGGGGGCAAACATTCACCCCATATCAGTGAGTATGTAGTTATCTTAAATGTCACGATTGCAACTGAAATTTTGTAACACCTCGGTTAGGGTTTGGTCTATACAGAATCTAAACTAACATATTAGTTAACAAAATGATCATCATGTGTATTGCATAATGGTAGTTTCTAATGCTATTCCAGCTTCCAAATATGTGAGGCTTTTTGACAAATGCATTTCAAAAAACAGTAAAGGAACCAAGGATCACTTTTTACTCCACATCAGTTATTATGCAGTCATTCAAATTGAATCACATTGATGATTAAGGTGGGTTCTCAATGTCTGTTAAACTATATTAACTTCACTCTTTTCTTAGCAAACAAACCAACATACAAAATTTACTAGTTTGTGGTGGACTATGAGCTGGACTCAGGTTTCATAAGGATGAATAATACTCACACTTCATGCTTATAAGTGTGTATGCTATTTTACTGAAATTCTCAAGCTTTCTGTTCTCTAGACTCCTTAATACACAAAAATTATCAAGGACCCTAAAGAACTTTTAGTTGTGTGGCATATATTTATGGATATTTATAATATTAGAAATTTCACCTGAGATTTGTATAATTATTCTTAAATAACAATATCAAATGCATTACATACGAACATAAAAACATATTTTTGTAAAAAATAAATTTATTTTCAAAATATATTTATAATAGTAGCATTATATTATATTTCTGCAAATCCCACTTAATGCCTGGTTTAATAGAGGACAGCTGGATCAGGACAGCTGGATCTTCCTACCCACTTTTACATTTGATCTTTTGTGTCGTTACTATAGCCTCTGGAAAACACCATTGCACACTTATGAGAAAATCAGAGTTAAAAAGATAATGTTTTAGTGTTTTAATGAATATAGTTTTTATCTTGTACAGTCCCTGGGCCACACTTTGAGAATCACTACACTATTGTACAAAAGAAAATATGTTATCAATCATAATGAGATAACTGCAGTAATAGCATCATTCCTAATCTGCTACTAGAGCATAGGAAGAAATTATAAAGCATTTACTACTTGAAGGAGCTCACTGGATAGAGAAGGGTAATGATGCTTGAGTCAGAGAGGGAGAATACCACAGACACAGGTATGGGGGTGAGAAATAGTGCAGTATATTGGAAAAATAGGAAGAAATTCTGAGTAGAAACAAAGGAAAACAATAAATGAGACTGGTAGAGCAGATTTTGGACAGACTAAAAAGATTTCTATATATTTTGCTTATGAAATATTTGTATTTTATTTAACTAACATACAGAGATGTTTTAAGTAGGGAAGTGACAGATGTGACATGATGGTTTTGAAAATATTTTAAATTTCAGCAAAGTAACATGAGGCAACACACTTAGCCTCTTAGCACTCACTCGTTTGTAAAACCTGAAAAATGCTGTCACTCCTCATTCACTGAGCAAATATATAGAATTGTCTGGAAACTAAAATGAGTTAATAATTTGTGCTCACTTACCTCAGTGTTTCATAAATATCTATTATCATTATTATTATTATTATCATCATCATCTTCATCATCATCATCATCATCATCATCATCATTATTATTATTATTATTATTAACATGTATATATTTTAGATGTTACTCTGGATGCAGAGAAGTATTATCATCATCATCTTCATCATCATCATCATCATCATTATTATTATTATTATTATTATTATTATTAACATGTATATATTTTAGATGTTACTCTGGATGCAGAGAAGAAATGGGGTGGGGGCAAGGTTGGAAGAGGGAGGGTAGATGAGAAGCTGTCAGGAGTTTGACAATACACTAGGTGAGAGGTACCTCTAAGTTACCATGCCTCCATCTCTAGACCTCCCTCCACACATTCTGGTGCCCCACTTCTCCCTCAACCTCTGCACTTTGACTACCTCCTTTGTTCTTCAGGAATATAATTATTTCAGCAGTCACCTCCTCCAGGAAGAATTCTCTGATTCATTAGGCTATCTTAGATACCTTGGTTTTTGCTTGTATAGCATTCTGGGTATATCACTTATCAAAGTACTAACCATACTCTATTATAATTTGTTTTGTTGTGTTTTTTCTCCAAAAGAGCATGAGTTCTCTGAGGACAGAATCTGTGTCTTATAGCTCTTAATCTAAAGAAATTAACAGAGTATTTGATATATTTTCCATATTTAGAAATTGCTAAAATAAGAATTGAACTGAGCCTTGATGAGTTAGGAATCAGGTTAGGAAAGAGAGAGATGGCAGCAACTGAGGAGGTATAAGGAACAAAACAAGAATCAAGCTAGCATGAGCTTTAAGCAAATACTTGCAGAAGCTATTTCCCTAAGGAATTAAACATGAATAAGGAAAGGCAAAAAGGGAGATGAGCTTGATTAGATAAGATGAGAGCAGATTATGGTGCTCTAGAAAGCCAGCCTGGGTGGATAATGGGGCTTAAGATGATACATACTAGGACATCATCTGTGTAAACAATAATTGAAAGGAGAGTGATAGACTGGGATGGGAAGACAAGTTATAAGACTCCTAATGGGAAATGATAGATTTAGTTTCTGAGATTGAAGCAAGTAGAGCAGATCCAAAGCATAAAATAAATTTCCTAGATTAGTGGACACTATTAATACACCTGAATTAACAATGATTCTGAATCCTGATTCATACATATTAAGAAATCCAGAATTTTTCCCAGAAACTACAGATCATCGCTCCTATTGTTAATAGTTGTATAAAAACATGTTGAAATAGTAGTAAATGAAAGTAATTTCAAATGATAAAATAATGGACAGCCTATTGAAAGTGAAGGTATAAGAACCATGAATGTTTTGTAGTTAGCGATGAGGAAATAATGGTAGCAAATCAGAAGGGAAGAATTAGGAAGAGCAGTCAGTTTAACAGGATATAATAGATTCTTCTGTGGCAAGGAAACTTTAAGGTGAAGCAAATATTGAGATCTATGGACTAAAATATGGACCACAGAGGTAGGTAAAAAAAATGGAGCTGGAAGTGGAATTACACCTGAGTCAAAGGCTATGATTTATAGTGTAATATGTTTGGAACTAAAAAAGGAATAAAATTTCAACCAGTAGTGTGAAAGAGAACCAATACACATAGAACACCTTTTAGCATGAATCAGGCAAAGGATAAATATTTCCCATAGATATCCTAATTTGATCCTTCCAACCCTGTCTAGAATATCTGCAAATGAGTTCCTTTAACAGAGAAGAAATGTGAAGTTTAGAGAGTTTAAATATGTTACTCAATGACAGAGAAATAAAGAAAGGAGAAATGGCTGTATCAAAAGTATCACTTTATGGAAAAATTTTAAGTAGAGATTAGAAAGTAACTGACATTGTAGAGAAATATCTACACTCAGAGGGAAGTTGTACCCAGTGACTGTTAAGGGCAGTCTGGTTCTAAGATTAAGGTTTCTAATGTGTTTTGATCTTCAGAGAAGGAAAACTGAGAACTTAAAAATACAATAATAGATGTCTGAAAACAAAGAATTAAGGAATTCTTACAGTTTTCAACAACAGGAAGTCCATGTATTCAAGAAATTGAAGCTCTTTCTAATATCAATTTGATGTACTTTCACTTCCAACAAAAGACATATAAATAAGTGATTGAAAAAATCATCTCAACAAAAAATGGGCAAAAGATTTGTATAGACACTTCACAAAAGAAGATATCCACATGGCCAGTAAGAAACATCATTAGTCATTCAGACAATGCAAATTAAAACCATGATTGTCTACTACTACACATCCACTAGAATGCCTAATTTTAAAAATGCTGACAACACCAAATGTTAGTGAGGATGTGGAGAAACTAAAACTCCGATACACGGTTGATACAACCACTTTGCAAAACTGTATGACAGTGTGCTACAAAGTTAATCATACACCCAAGAACCAACAATTTCAATTCCAAGCTTATCTAAGAGACATAAAAACATATGTACATAAAAAATACTTGTACAGAATATTTAAACAAATTTATTCATAATAGCAAAAGCTGAAAAAATGTCAATGGATAAAGCAAATTGTGTAATATTAAATAGCTATAAAAACAAACAACTGAAACAAGCAACAACATAGATGAATATAAAAAAGTAAATGTTGGTGCTATAGACTGAATAGTCACCCCCAAAATTCATATGTTGAAGTCCTAAGCTGTGATATGACATATTTGGAGATAAGTCTCAGAAGGTAATTAAGGTTAAATGAGGTCATAAGTGTAGGGTCCTAATCCAATAGGATTAGTGGCCTTATAAGAAGAGGAAGAGACAAAGAGATCCCTCTGTCTCTCTAAACACACACAGACATACACACCCCAAGGAAAGATCATATGAGGACACAGTGAGAAGGCAAGAGTCTGCAAGCCAAGAACTAAATCAGCCTTCACCAGACACTGAATAAGCCGGCACCTTGATCTTGGACTTTCTAGCCTCCAGAACTGTAAGAAATAAATAAGTTTCTGTTGTCTAAGCCACCCAGTCTATGATAATTTTTTATGAAAGCCTGAGCAAACTAACATAGTTGGCCAACTGAAAGAGCTTGCAATGGCCAAATCTGGATCAATTTCAGCAGCAAAATAAAGTAGAATTGGACTGTAAGAAATAAATAAGTTTCTGTTGTCTAAGCCACCCAGTCTATGATAATTTTTTATGAAAGCCTGAGCAAACTAACATAGTTGGCCAAATGAAAGAGCTTGCAATGGCCAAATCTGGATCAATTTCAGCAGCAAAATAAAGTAGAATTGGATTATAACCCAAAGTATAAATACATATCTATGAACTATATTAATATAAATAAATGATTGAATAAATAAGTAAATGGGAGATAAGAGACAAGTTTCCATGCAGAATAAATCCAAATAATTTATGCAGATATTTCACCTTCCAAGAGGTAGAACATGACTCCCCACCTCTGAAGTGCAGACTGCACATAGTGACATCCTTCCAAAGAGTATAGCATGGAAAGGGGAGAGGAGAATAAATCGACAGTGGAAAAAACTTGCAAACCCTATCTCAGCCAGATGGTCACAGTCATCATAAACAGTAATAAGTCATGTTGATAGTATGTACCCTAATCATGAGAAAACATTGAATAAAGTATAACAGAAGGACATTCTGCAAAATATTTGTCTAGTACTCCTCAAAATTGTCCAGGTCATCAAAAACAAGGAAATAAACAAAACACTGTCACAGCCAAGAGGAACCTAAAGAGAAACGAGACATGATGACAAAAGAACACTGTAAAAACTAAAAACATCTGAATAAAGTATGAACTTTAGTAAATAATAATGTATCCACATTAGCTCATTAATTGTAACAAATGTACCTAAAACTTTTTTTTTTTATTTAAAGCAGTATGTCGAGCAAAAGAAGCCAGTCACAAAAGCACATATGTTGTGTGATTCTATTATATAAAATTATTGAATAGGTAAAACTAATATTTGGTAATAGAAATAAGAATTGTGAGCATTTGGGTCAGAGATAGAAATTGATTGGAAGAGAACATGACGGGAATTTCTGAGTGATAAAATGTTTTGCATGTTGATTGGAGTCGTGGTTGCCTACCGCATAAGAAATATATAAATGTAATAAAAAGGTAGACTCTATTTTTGATATTTGACTCCTTTCTTCTTTTAATAAGCTTTTAAAAGTTTATCTTCTTTTGATAAGTTTCATCTTATCATGCCCCAAGTCTGGACAAGATTATAAGGGAAAAACTGGGTGATCGCTCATGGCACATACAGGAGATTCTAACCATGTAAGGTTCAGCTGCCATGTAGGAACTGTCACTCCAGCCCCCAGCTCAAACCACAGTAAAAACTCAGGCCAAACTCCTTGTTCTCTCAAGTCAAGGCAAACCTGCTTAAGAGGCCTTGCTCTCCCCAGAGAAATAAAGTAGGTAAATAATAAAGCTTTTCATATCCTCTTGATTTCTGCATGTCATCATCAGTCTCAACATCCAAACCAAGTTTTGGGTGGGGTCCATCTGCTTGTGCACAATAATAAACCTGTCAAAACTCATCAAACTGTACATTTAAACACCATTGCTTTTTGTTACACATAGGTTATACCTGCATTTTTAAAAAAAGTACTGAGAAAAATAAATTAAAATAAATATTTGTAAAACTTTTATTTTTCCTAAAACCCCTTGACTTCCCTCTCCTGAGGCTGCCAGATCTTTCCACTATAGAATATATCATGCAAATTAACCACGTAGACTCTATGTCATAGAAGAAAAGAATCATCATGATAGGCACAGAGAGAATACCAATGATCATCCAAGAATGAAACCAGTCAGTATCTTTGGGATCTGAAAGAAGATAAACACTACAATTTATTGGAATTAGCCCTGGACGCTGAGCTAAATAGTTAAGCAAACTGGATTCTAGTCTGAGCTATTCTCTGAGCTTTCTGTATGACAATGCACAGACCACTTACTCTCTCTGGGTTTGTTTTTGCTTATTATAAATTTAGCATAAGTGTCTACTAGTCTATATGGTTCCTTTATACCTCAATGTTCTAGGATATTAAGGATTTTTGCTTACAATTGATGCATCCAGTGTACCTCTTAAATATGATATTCTGGGTTTTTTTTTTTAACAATTTCCTTTTCTCATTTGAGATATTTTTGTATAAATTCAACTGTTGTCGAAGCTATTCTGTTCTTATTTATAATACTAACTGACTCTCATTTGTTTTTATTTTTTAGCAAATGCAATAAAATCTAAATACTTAGTAAAAAAATTCTTGAGTAGTATTAGTTTTAGACACAACACTTATTTACACTCTATAATTGTCCCTGAATATTTGCTACTATATCCGTTTTCTATTTTTGAAGTGGCAGCTAACCGATTTGTTGGTTGGGAAAATTGACTTACTGAAAATATGATTTTAGTATAACCTTTGGATAGCCATATTTCTACTTTATTAAAAGAGTTTTTACATTTTCTTAAAGAATATCTTGAAAATTTCATTTTTATTTTTCAGAAAGATTTGTATTAGTTTAGGTTAATTTGACAAGGCAACACATATAACAATCAACTGGCAATTTTTTATCATCCAGATCACAGAGATAAAAATATAATATGACTATTTTGACATTCTTCTGCCTTAATAGTTGCAATTATAAATGATGAGTTATTCAAAATATGTTTTATATATTGGAACTAAATAGCTGCTTAGGTACTTAGATTATATAAGTCATTTTGTGAAGAAAAAAAAAGGTAATAAATCCTTCTTAGGACTCGATAACCTGACTCTACTTGTATGTTATTAAATGTGTGACAAAATCTGTTTTAGATAATAATCACAATTCAATATAATTAAAATCCATTTGATTTTTTCTATTTCTAATGAAACTATTATTCATTGGAGGAATAGCCTCAATAGGAGTAATTTTAAAAACTATAATAAAGTTTCGATTTATTAGTCTACTGTCATTAACAATACAAAGTCAAGATTTTATTATATTTGGAGTTATTTATAAATTGAAAACTATGGATTGTTACATACCCAGGAAACATTCTACTTATCTGAAGCTCACATTCTTCAATTTATGGTGAAATGCTTCATGCAAAAAAGAAGTATTTGTGTTGATAAAATTATGAGCAAAAAGTAACCTTTGACTAAGGCATTTTTGTTTACTAGAAAGGAAATATTACTTTCTTTGTTAGAAAAAGTCATTTTTCTAAGTAATATAAATTATGGCAAACATAATAGAGCAATTAAAAATTACTGAAAAAAAATAATTGTTTCTTGTTTACAGACATTTACAAATGACAAAATCCAGTAACAAAAATTTTTCTTCTTGTTTCCTTGGACCACATCTAAAAAGGGTGTGCTTTTTTTGGCATATTTTGTTTCGCAGAAAAATCCGTATAACAAAAGCTCTGCCATTTCAACCCATCTGGACCCAGTTTCCATGTTTACATTACCTTTATCAGGGCTCTATTTCTTCATGTGAACTTGAGTGATTGTCTAGTATGATTTTATTTCAGTCTGAGGACTGCCTTTAGTATTTCTTTTGGGCAGGTCTGCTAGCAATAAATTCTCTCAATTTTGTTAATGTTTTGTTATGTCTTAATTTCTCTTTCATTTTTGAAGAAAGATTTCCCTGGATATGGAATTCTTTGTTAATAGTCTTTTTCTTTCAGTACTTTCTATGTGTTATCCTACTGTCCCCTACCCTTCATGGTTTTTAATGCAAAGTCAACAATCTTACTGAAGATTCTTTATGTTTGATGAGTTGTTTTTCTCTTACTGCTTTCAAGATTATCTTGTCTTCGTCTTTCAACAATTTGACTATGATGAGTCTAGGTGCTAACCCTCTGAGTTTACCCTATTTGGATTTTGTTGAGCTTCTTGGTGTCCAGATTAAGGTTTTTCATCAAAGTTTAGAAGTTTTGGGCCGGCCCCATGGTGCACTCGGGAGAGTGCGGCGCTGGGAGTGCAGCGGCGCTCCCTCCACGGGTTCGGATCCTATATAGGAATGGCCGGTGCGCTCACTGGCTGAGCGCGGTGTGGGTGAC